>NC_057009.1:7107870-7133098 GCF_000002595.2 Chlamydomonas reinhardtii | reverse complement strand
GGGTGGTGGGTGGTGGTGGTGGTGGTGGTGGTGGTGGTGGTGTGGAGGAGGGGGAGGGATGGAGAGTAGGGAGAGGAGGGAGGTAGAGGAGGGAGGGAGAGTAGGGAGAGGGAGGGAGGGGAGGCAAGTAAATGCAGAGGGGAGGCAAGTATTTGAGTGAGAGGAGGGTCAAGCAAGGCTGCTCAAGTTACCATCCACTAGGGGCAGGCAAGTGAATGCAGAGGCGTGCTATACACCTGCCTTACCCCCTCCTTCCTCGCCCCTGCGGCCTGCGCCCCCTCCCTATCCGCACCTTCTGCTGCGCCAGCAGGAGTTTGACCTGTGCGTAGACCTTCTTGGGGTCGCACATGCCCAGGCCCCGCTGCTTGGCCTTGAGCACAGGGATGCACCACACCTGCGCCGACGATGGAAGGAGTGAGCGGGAGAGGGGGGAGCGGGGGTTGCAAAGATTGGTACAGAGAAGTGGTACAGACAGGCGTAGGAGTGCGCGTACCGATGACCGACGGCGTGGGATAGGGACAGCGGGAGCGGGGGGGAGGGGGGTCGCCAAGGGCGGAGTGTGAGGACGGGTCATAGGTGCGCAAGGGTGCGCAACAGCCCGGCCGCAAGCCCCTCGGCACCAGTTGTAAACGACAAAAGGGATTGCGATGTGCAAAGTAAGAAACAGTGCGCGCGCCTCCTTCCACGCCCACCGCCCACCGCTACATCGACTCCTCGCCTCACCCCACCACTCAAACTGACTGCACCCCCACCCCCACCCCCACTACTATGCTACTGTACCTGGCTACGCCTTCACTTCTTAAATAATCATGAATGTAGCCCCAACCCCAACCCCATCCCCCACCTCCACCTCCACCTCCACCTCCACCTCCACCTCCACCTCCAACCCACCCCACCTCCCACCCCCCACACACCCCCGCCCCACCAGCAGCCCCCCTCCCCCGGCGCCACTTCCTTGACCTTCCATGAATGCAACCCCTCCCCACCCCCTCGTTGGTTTTGGTTTGGTTTGGGCTGGTATTTACAACCCCCCCCCCCTCCAGCGCCCCCCTGCCTCACCTTGACCACCGCCCAGCCGCTCTGCGTCCTGTCGGTGCGCACCCGGAACAGCCAGGAGGGCGAGCCGCCGGGCTCGTGCGCGAAATAGGAGCCCAGCAGCACACTGCCGCTGGCCATCATCTCCTGCGAAGGGCGGGTTTGCATGCGTGAGTATTTAAGAAGAAGCGATTAATGGAGAAGCGAAGGGGGCGGGTAGCCATTCATGCAAACGCTTTATGTGGAACATGGAACTGCCGACGTCCAGAGGCACGGGGAGGAGGAGGGGAGGGAAGCCGTCCATGGAGGCGTTCACGTCATTAGCGCAATGCGATCAGCTCCTGTGCTTCGGGTGGCTCTCTCGCTTCTCTCCAGCCATACACCAGTTACGTGGATTGGGGAGCGAACAATTGACGCGCCGATGCCCGAACGGGGAGCCAAGGGGGCAGCTGCGTGTGTGACACACCGACATCGCCCCCCCCCATATCCAATGAAACCCCCCTCCCACACACACACACACAACCGCCCCTACCAGCCTCCCCCCCTACCAGCCTCCCCCCGCCTACCAGTGTGTGGTCGCAGCCGCGGCACACGGTGCAGTTGGGCAGGTGCTGCTTGGCTTGGAAGATGCGGCGGCCGGGCGCGATGTCGGAGATGTTGTACACGCGGCCGCCGATGTGGTAGTCGGGGCCCGACTCGGTGGTGTCCAGCGCCTAAGAGGAGGGGGGGCAGGGGGCAGAGGGTGCGGGTTGCATTCGTGTTTAGCTTAGGAAGTGGTAGATGGTAGACCATCTTTGGGGGGGGGTACATTCATGATTAGTTAAGGGAGTGGTAGACGGTAGACCATCTTGGGGAACATCAAGCGTTCCCGACGATGTCGACCAGCTTCCGGGGGGGGATGCAAGGGTGTTTGGAAAAGCGGTACAGGATGCACTGAAGACTGCAGACGAAGTCGTTACCACATGAGCGGCCGTCTGGGCGGCCGCGCTCCAGCTCGTTGGGGGGGGTTACATTCATTCAGGAGGAGGGGGGATTACAGTCATGCGAGCGGTGTGTGTCAGGGAGTGAAGTGCTGACGTCCAGGGGTACTTTCATGATAAGTCTAGAAGAGGTGAGGTTGTAGCCAGGCGCATTGGTGCAGCAGGCGCAGGTGGGAGGGGGATCCAGGCATGGCTAGTTGCAAGAAGGCGGTGTTACAACGAGCGGTGCAGGCGTTGCAGAGACTTCATACGGAACCGGGTCAGCATGGGAGGGAGGGTGGGGAGAGGTAGGTAGGGAGGGACGCGGGGATGCAGGTAGCGGGCGTGCGGGGACGGAGGCAGGGGTCTGGTGGTGGTGGGGGGTTTAGCCGTCCATGCAAGACGGAATCACTGAATGCATGCATGCACGCACGCAACGGGGATGGGGGCTGTTTCCATTCCACGGCACACGCACGCCGCCCGCCGCGCCTATGTGCAGCACTCACATTGTACTTCTCCTCCTCCTCCTCCTCCTCCTCTTCCTCTTCCAGCAGCCGCCTCCGCCGCTGCTCCGCCCGCTCCTCCCGCTGCTGCCGCCTCAGCCGCCGGCTGCTGCTGCTACTGCTGCTGCTGCTGCTGCTGCTGCTACTGCCTCCTCCTCCCGCTCCAATCCCGCCCCGCCGCCCCACGCCCACCAGCGCCTCCGCCGCAGCAGCGGCCGCCGCCGTCATGTCCTCCTCACTCCACTCCTGCTCCTCCCCCTCCTCGTCCCCCTCCTCATCCTCTCCCCCCAACCCCAGCAGCTCCCGCCCAAGCTCCGCCTCCACAGCCGCCGGGTCCTCCCCACTGGCCTGCAGCCGCCGCCGGTACAGCGCGCTGCTACTGCCGCTGCTGCTGCTACTGCCGCAGCCGCCGCCTGAGCAGCTGCTACTGCCGCTGCTGCTACTGCCGGCTGTGGGCCAGGGGCCCTCCAGGGGCGGAAGGCCGTAGATAAGGCCCTCTGCCTCCGCCGGGTTGGCCTGCGCGTGGTTTAGTGAAGAAGGGGCGATTGCCTGATGCGACTGCAAGTCAGGGGCTTAACCGTAATCACCATGCGCTCAAACCCCCACCCAGTCTAGGCGACGCCGTCCTCCCTGGCGTCTTCCCCACCAGCCACCGGTGGCGCTTGTTGCGTGTGCTTGTTGTCCACCACACGCCCCTCGCCGCCTCCCGCGGCGCCTGGCTTCCCCCTCCTGGCCTCCTCCTCCCCACACGTCCCCCCCCCTCGCCGCCTCACCCGGTATGCCTCGCTAGCGAGCTCCTCCTCGCTCAGCAGCCCGCGGCGCCGGTGCTGCTGCTGCCGCCGCCTGTGCTGTGACGTGTCTAGGTTCATTGCGGTGGTGGGCACACACATCTTGCAGTAGAAGCACTCGTCCACGTGGGGCAGGCCCTGAGAGCGGGAGGGCAGGCAGCGGCGGGGGTGGCAGCGGGTGGCAGGGGGTGAAGGGTTGCGTAGGGAGAGTGCGAGAGGGGCAAAAGCAGGGGGAGGGCAGCGAGGGGGCAGTGAACTGCGGCACTGCGCTGGCGGGCCGTTGCGTGCGTGCCTGCTGTTTTGTAGGGCTCCTGCCGGCAGTGCCAGTACTGTGTGGACCCACCACTCCGCCCCCGCCACTTTGCTTCGCCACCGTCGTCATATAACCGGAGCGCCACGGCCACCCAACCATTCCTGCACCCACCCAAACCCCTTCCCCGAACCACGCCGCGCCCTCTGTTCACGCACACACACACACACACACACACACACACACACACACACACACACACACACACACACACACACACATCACACACCGACGCAACGCATGGCATGCATGTTTTGCGTTTCCCACTCCTTGTTCTCTCTAACACACACGCACCTGCAGTCGGCGGATGTCGTCCTGTGTCCGCGGCAGCTGGAAGTCGGACCAGTCCTCCACGCCGTCGCCGTGCATGTCGGTGGCGGTCTTGGAGATCTCCGTGGAGATCAGGTTTGACACGTCGTACTCGTGCCACGCTGCCTGCTCCACCCGCGCAGCCCCCGCCCCTGTCGCTGTCCCCGCCCCGGCCCCGGTCGTGGTCGTGGTGGTGGAGCCGCCTGCCCCCGCCGCGGCCTGTTGCTGCTGGGTTGCGTCCTGGGCGGCCGCTGGTGAAGGCGGCGGCGGCGAGGGAGGCGGCGGTGAGGGAGGTGGCGGTGAGGGAGGTGGCGGTGAGGGAGGCGGCGGGTTCGGCGAAGGCGGCGGCGGCGGTGAGGACGCCGCAATTACGGCCTGCTCCGCCGCCTGCTGCCCTGCCGTGCCCTGCCCAGTGGCCTGTGCGCCGCCGCCGCCACCACCACCGCTAGCGCCGGCTGACCCCGCTGCAGCGGTGGCGTTGGCCTCCACCTCTTGTAGGTGCGCCTGGAGCGGAGGGAAGTCCACGAGCACCATGGCGTGACGCCGCATCAAAGCATCCTTCTCGTCAGTTTATAACATTGCGCCGGTGTGCTCCTCCACGCGTGCCAAACCCCATCAGCCGCCAGCGCGCTCCAGCCGCAACCCGCTGCGCCCCAGAACTCACCCTTGCCATGGCATGCGCATCCAACGTGAGGCCGCTTAACCGCAACCGGATTCTGCAAAGGTTGTAGTGGCTAAACGGATTGCCTGTGTGGTTAATTCAATGTAGCACCGGCAGCGGCATTTGTATTACCAGCCCGCTTGTCAGCAGCGTGTGTCGGAGTGCCTCTGCATTATGGAGCAACAGTTCCAGCCCTGCCGCCTACTGGTCCGCCTGCTGCTGCAACCCTTGCTGCCGCAGGCCAGGACATGATTCGAGACTTGATGCGGTTGCCTTTTGAGCCTTTGTAGCGCCGTTCCGCACTCCCACGAGTGCCGAGAGCGGGCTGCCGCCGGCTGCGCCGGTTCGCAGCAGGGCGGCTGTTGCCGCACGCGCACTCAGGCCGCACCTGAAAACCCTGACCGGTCAGATCCCGGCCTTGCGAGAATGATCTTGCATTGTTCCACGCTGCTGTGCATGACCATAAACTGCCACAAGCAAGAACGGGCGCAGCAAAGTCACGGCCATTTCGCCACAGAGCAGCGATAGCTCCCACACCATAATGCAAATGTTCCAATCTTTCTCTCAGCTTACAGTTGGAAGCAGCGCGCAAAGAATCGCCAGGCCCAGGAAGACGGAGTAGCGCTTTAAGCGGCTCCCCGGGCCGTGATGCACGGTGCGATGGCTACGGTCTCTCATAATGAATACTTAGAAATTACTTCGCATATATGGATAGACTTAAGAGTTATGGGGCACGCGAGCGCAGACCCCCGCCAAATTCGATCATGCTGATGGAGTGTTATTTGTATAAGCAGTAGTCAAATACACAGGAAGCAACACCGGAAAATGCACCGGATAAATGCCGATTTATCTGAGCGCATGGGGCAACGCTTCTACGGTTGCTTTCTTGCGCAAACTGAAGGCTATTCTACAGTAAAACAGCGTGCTTATTTCAATTCGAAGCCGCAAGAAGCTCCAACCATGACTTCTTCCTCTGCTGTTCTCCGTGGCCTGCGTTCCGCGAATTTGTCGCTACGCCCTGGCGAGGGCCAGACCGTTAATGTGAAGCTTCTCGGCCGCATCGTGGAGGCTGTGGACTATGAGCCGGAGGTCGTCGGGCTGTGCCCTCCAGAACGGGACAAGCAACGTGAGGCCGTTCACCTGATCGTCGTGTTCGAGGATGACCCCGAGACCTGCTACACGGTGAGCCAGCTGAGAACGCGAGGGAGCAAATGCGGTCGCCAGATTGTTGCTTTGGTCGAGGATTCATGAAGCGTCCATGATGAACTCAGGACTATTCGAGTCTTAACAGAGACTTAACACCGAGGACCGGTTTAACGTGCCCTGCTCGCGCTGCTCAACGTGCAGGTCATGGTGTACCAGGTGCAGCATTTTGCGGACCGCGAAGACTTGAAACGTGGCAACTACATCCTGCTTGTGCGCCCGTTTGCGCTACTAGCAGCAGAGAAGGTCATGTCGTGGAAGCCAGCGGGCACGTCCGACACCTGCCTCGGTGTGGACTGCTGCCTCGATCGTCCTCGCGTTCTGTCACCGGGCGCCGCTGCCGAGGAGTTCCCGCACCAGCTGATTGATGACACGCGCCTCGTCATCAACAGCACGCCCCTGCCCCAGATGCAGCCCAAGGCGGGATACACGGGGGTCATGTGGGTGGAGACGGTGGAGGAGTCGAGGGTGTGGGACGGGAGCGCGGTCGTCACGGTGGTAACGGGAGTTGATGGCACCTCCAGCGCCCAGCTGCTCATCATGCCCAGCTACGACAGCACCTATGAGGTCAAAATTAAGCCGCATATGCCGCTGTTTATCTACTGCGCGATGTGCACCGCAACACCCTATGGGGCATCGGGCTTCCGCCTGCAGCTGCGACCGGGCCCCTGCGCCTCATGGTATCAATCCCATATGTTCAATCGTGCTTGTAGCTGTACAGCCAACAGCGCTCCCAACGGGCAACGTTCTAGCCACCAACACTGCTGCTGGTAACTGCTTGCCGGCCACATGCCTGGAACCACCTCAGAACGCATGTCCGGAACGCCAACCGCTGCTGCACCTCCGGGACTCATACTCGCCCCGCGTTGAATTTCCGCAGTGATCCGCTGCACATCCGCGGCGCTGGGACCGCCCGCCCCTGCGGCACCCGGCACCGCGGTGCCCGCCGAGAATCCCACCGCCTGCATAGCCGCAGCGCCTACATTTTCCAGCGCGTTTCGCATTGCTGCACGCAGGCCAACCCGCCCCGGGCTGTCCGGCGCTCCTGCCGCCGACGCATCCATGCGTCCGCCTGTGAACTGCCCACAACTCTCCGACGACCTATGCTACTGAATTACGCATACGTTTGCTAATTACATGCGACAAATGCGACGGGACATTAGAGACATTAGACGGGCGTGCTTGCATGGATAATTCGGCAATTTCCCGGAAATTGCCCATTTTCCAGCGGCGACCGAGTGACATATACTAAAGCCCAGAAGCAGCTCGGCAAATGGGAGGCCGAAAATGCGAGCTAACTTGGGTTTTTGCTCGCAATTGTCGAGCACATCAAGGCCGTCTGTTGTGAACAGCGCATTCTCCACTATAAACACATCATACTGCATTTACTTACGAATACACATAAAATATCACAGCGTGCTCACAAAAGGACTTCCTGTCACCGCAGCACCTTAGTTGGCTTCACTCGCAAAGCGGCTACGTAAGGCCAAACCCAAGACCACGCTATCAAGCATCATAATTATTCGCAACTCAAGGGTCATTCGCGACACTGCTGACGACGATATAATTTGGGGAGAGCCGTGAGCGCGCTGGTTCGCGTGAGCGTGTTAGCCCCAGCAAAATGCCTTTATATTTTGAGGAGGTAGCTCCTGACCCAAAGGCCAAAAAGGAGAGGGATGCCAAACAGCAGCGGCCGGCCATCCTCGTGGAGCGGAAAGGCCCTCCACCAGCGCCCATGCACCTGGAGAGCCAAGTTATACCCACGTTGATTCGGAAGGTTGGTGGCGGACATCCAGGCTTGGCGGGGCACAATCCAGCAGCGGCTGGATGCGAGGGGGAGGAGAGTGCAGGGACGGGGGGTGTCAGGTGCGCACGCTCACAAAAGCACTTCCGAGCTCCCTCAACGTTGGCGGTAGCCTGCATGCTCAGTTGCCCCAACACGGATTTGCAGCATGGCAATGAAGCCGCTTTGTTGCCCCTACATTCGCAGGTTGGCGACTGGAAGACGGGGCGTATCAGCCAGGCCATGTGTGAAGCTTACCTCGACCGCCACACGCTAGTGTTCGACCGGGAACTGCTGACCAAGGTGCGGTCGCGTGGAGCCCGGGTATTGGGGCTAGCGCTGCTAGGCTAGGAGCTAGCTAGAGGCTTCAGCTGCACTGATATGCCTTAGCTGTGGCTTTGGCTGTGGCTGAACATGCAAGCTCTGCAGCTTGGGAGCGGGCAAGTACAGGCAGCCAGAACAACCAGCGCAGGGCTGCCGTCGAACGCCGAGTGGCCGCATCCGGCAGCATCAGTTTCAGGCGGCAGCGGGTCCCGTGCCAGCACCTGCGTCCGACGGGCGTGGCTGCCGCATCCTGAAGCCCGCTTGTGGGCGCGCCCAGCGCGCTGGAAGCAACGCCCCTCGCACAACAATCTCACGCACTTACAGCAGCATGCACAAGCCCGAGCTCACATCCATCTTCCTTCATTACACCATAACCCACCACACACACACACACACACACACACAGTTGTTCAAGGAAGCTGACTACCAGAAGGAGGGCAGCCTGGACACGCGCGCGCTCACCATCGCCATTGCCGGCCGCTTCCCCAAGCGCGAGCACACGCCCGAGTGGCGGCTGCTGACGGCGCTGCTGCTGGGGCTGCCGGAGCTGGTGCTCACGACGGACGCGGAGGTGGGCGGCGACACGGGGCGGGGGGAGAGTCGGAGAGGCGGGCTGGGGCAGGGAACGTGTGTGCCGGCCCCCGGCAGGGCCCCTGGGCAGGTTGCTTTTGCTTTCTTGCGTTATCCTGCTCTCACCAACATTCCGCTCGCCCCATCCCACGCCCACATCCTGACCACCGCCACCGCGTAGGTGACCACGCTCCGGACGACGCACGAGCGGCCGGTGGGCGGAGGCACCTACAACAGCGGCAACTTCTGGGACAGCCCGCCGCCGCCGCTGCCGCCTGTGCGGCGACGCACCGGCAGCGGCCGCAGCACCGTGGGCAAGGTGACCGCACACGAGCCGTCGCCAGAGTGGCTGGACACGCTAAACCGCACCGCCGCCGCCGCCTCCATGTCGGCCGGCGGCTCGCCCTCCGCCTCTATGGCCGGCTCCTTCGCGGGCGCCGCCAGCCTCAACGCCTCCATGCTGCGGACCGGCAGCGTGGGCGCCATGGATCCGGGCGGTGCCGGCGTTGTGGGCACCACCGGCGGCCTGAAGCAGACAACCCAGATCGCCGACGAGGCTCGGCTCAACGCGGCGCTGATGGGCGGCGCCGCCTCCACCTTCGCCACGCAACGCGAGTTCGCGGACTGGTCGCGCGGGTTAGAGGTGATGCCGCGCCTGGCGGCGGACACGGCAGGGCCGGGGCCGGGGTCAGAGTTTGGCGGCGGCGTGCGCACCGCCACACACTTGGGCTCGCCCAAGGCGCCGGTGCGGGTGTGGGCGGCGCCGCTGCCACCGTCGGCGATCAGTCTGCCGTCGTCGGCGCTGCGGACGTTGCGCGAGACGGTGCGCAGCACGGCCAGCACCAAACCCGACTTCGTCAAGGTGCGTGCGGGCCGGACACGCGGGCCGTATGGGGGGGGGGGTAGGCCGCCCGGTGGCGGGAGCCGTATGGGCGTGGGAGCCGTATGGGCGTGAGAGCCGTACGGGCGCGGGGGCCGCGGGGCTTTCAAGTGTTGGGCGAAGCCTTGCAGACATGCATGGGTGCAGGACGCGTGACAGAAGGTGCCGGCTAGTCGCCATGCGCGCGCCGGCGCTGCCACCCCTACTCCAATACCACCCCTGCTCTACTTTTCCTTACCTCTCTCGCCCTACCCTGCGTCCCCCCACCCCCCCACCCCCAGGGCGTGAAGCCTCTGGACTCCCACGAGCTGGACCTGAAGAAGACGCTGGGCGAGCCGCTGGACGTGGGCATGAGCCTGGCGCGCGTGGAGCCGGTGCGGGACACCAAGGTAGGAGGTAGCAGGGCAGGGCACGGCAGGGCACGGCAGGGCAGGGCAGGGCAGGGCAGACAGAGCACGGCAGCAGGACAACGCATTAGTGTGGGGGCAGCAGGGTGTGTTACGGGCAGCATGGCAGGCACCGGGCGGGCAGCAGGGCAGAAAATGCTAATGAGGAGGGGCTGCGGATAGCGGCACAAGGACATACGGTAGGTCGATGGCGGGGGCCTGGGTGTTGTACGGCGGCGGCGCGGCTCCAGGATGCCGCCGGGCCGCGACTGTGATGCCGCCCGGGCTTTGCACTCATGTCACCATTACACTGGTAGGTGCCCGCCTGCTGACACTCGGCGCGCTCCCCGACCTGCTCTGTGCCCCCTCCCTCCCCAGGTCCTCCCCAACGCCGACTATGTGACGTGGGGCGACTACGCTGCCAACTGCCGCACGGGGCCCACGGGCTGGTACAGCAAACACCCCACCGCGCAGGCGCAGGACACGGGGGAGCACAAGTACCCCTGGTGCTGAGGGGGTGCTGGACGGCTGGCGCAGCAGCGCGCTGGCAGCCTGTGGCGTGCGTGTGCGTGCGTCTGTGTGTGGTGTGGTAAGCTGTGGTGTGGTGTGGTGAATTGTGTGGTGCTTGACTGCTGGCGCGGCAGAATGGCGGTGCGTGTGCAGGGGGCGGGGGGTAATGGCGTGGCGCGGGGCTATGTGGCCTATGGGCCAGCAGGTGGCAAGAGCAGTGGGGCATGGTGGAGCTAGCGGCTGGACCTACGCAAATAACGCAATGTGCTGCGGGCGCAGCTTGGGTGGAGTAGCAGTTCTTGATGGCGACGACACGGGTGCGCACTGGGTGCCGTTCCGGCGTCGGTGCCGGCACAAGGTGGACACCGGAGGCGGCTGGCGGCAGGTCAAGAATCGTAGGGGTACAGTTGCGTGGCAGGGCCAGTGTCTGGCTGAGTGCTCGTGTTGAGTTGCTTAGCCAATCCCTGGTCGCAGTGCGTTAGCAGTGCGTGCTGACGCGGTAGCATGTCTGAGCATGTGCACATTGCAGTTAAAAGGGCCAACTGGAAACACCAGTTCCTTCTAGCCAGATGCCCGGAGTAAGCCCCCTTCCGCTCCTCTCCTGGAGAACAGCCTGGAAGATGCAACCGCTGCACGCGGGAGCCACGGCGTCACGACATTCACTAGCGTTACTGCGGGATTGAGGCAATCCCGGCAAGCAGGAGATGGGACTTGAACTCGGAGGTTGTAAATCTCCTGCACATTGACGGGTGCACTGAGTCCCTGACGGGCACACTGACGGCAAGGCCAGGGTCTCAGGGAAGGTGGGGCGGCGCTGCGCGCACCGGCGCCGCAGGGCCCCGTTGCAGCACCCTCGAGCCGGCAAACACTGCTGGGGTGTCGAGGAGTAGGCGAAGGTGGACACGAGTGACTTACCGAAGGAGTACGCGGCGGCGAAGGTATGAACGCGCGCAGCACAGCCCGGCAGGAACTCGCGGGGGAGGGGGGGGGGGAGGGAGCTCCCTCGCCAGAGTAGACAAAGGAGGGGAAACGTGGCGGTGGCTTGTTGGGCAAACGCGCAGCTGCAAAACTCTTCCAGTAAATATAACGAACGTTTTTGGTTGCAGCAGCATCATGTGACCGGCCTACCCGGCCGTAACGCGCTCGAATGTATGGGGTCGATTCGATTTTCTCTCGTGCGGCTCCGCGCTTGGACTCACAGCAGCCTGTGCATGCATGCAAATAAGTCTTTAAGCAATACCACACCGCATAATCGCTGCCAGGTCAAGTGCTCTCTCAGCGACAAGGGCTGGACTGCTTCGTTCTTCATCGTTCTTTGCAACTAGGAGGTCATTCCTGACCGTGATGGGCTCCCAAGAACTTTTATGTCCACCTTTTACGTGCAGCGGGGCCCCGGCGGGAGGTTGAGAGCCCGGAGCCGCGCGGGGAGGCCAAGCGGTTCTGTGTTTTCCGGGCGCATTTTCCGAGCCCTTTTCGGCAGCGAGTTCCGACCCGAGTGTCGTTGATAGTAATACACCAACAAGTAACAGCCGTCGGAGGGCGTTGAGGCCGCTGAACGAGTGAGACGCAGGGGCATGATTTCAGGAGGGACGGTTCACTCTGCCCGCGCTTTGCCTTCCAGCGCGGCCCTCTTCATGAAAAGACTCATTTCATGGGTTCCCACCACTGTTGCGCAAATCCCTGTTACGTTCGGGGCCATAAAGCTAAATCTTATGGTCGCTTTCCTCTCCCTCCGCCAATGCAGGAAGTGGGTTATCAAACAACAAAACGTTTCTTGGTTAAGCCCCCAGGAGACTGGTACCCGGCGCGAAGCAAGGTTGGGCTTCCACGGCACCTGGACGCTTCAGTGCACCAGCCCCGCCCCTGCCAACAGCACGCGCGCCCCGCCCGCTCCGCAACCGTGCCTATAGCCATACACCCAGCTCCAAGCGCATACAAGTTTGACAATGCTCGAGCAGCGCAGCGCCGGCGCCGGTATACCCGACATGGCGGGCGTGCATGCACCCCCTCCAGCTGAAGCTGGCGAGCTCCTGTATGCCTCAAGGCTCAAGACAGGGCCGGCGGGTAACGCGGCTGCGTTTGCCACGTCAGTACAACCACCCATGCATGGGACGGCAGCGGACAAGAGCGCGCCTGCACTGCTGACCGCACAGCGGGGCGGCAATGGGACTCATGCAGGGCATGGGACGGCGCAGCCGCAGCAGCTTGTTGTTGACGCCGGCAGTGGCGGCTACGGCGGCGGCGAGGTTGACGCGCCACCGGCCGGCATCCGCACAGCCGCGGCGGTGGCTGCGATGGCAGCGGTCGCGCCAGCGGCAAGCGACGCTGCCGGCTTGGTGCAACAGCAGCGCCAGCAGCAGCCCTCGGAGACTGGAGCCGTCGCCTTCACTTCACCCACAGTGACCCTTGCTGGGGTGGGGCTTAGTCATGGCGTGGCGGCTGGGCTGCCACGGCTGCCAGCAGCTGGCGACACACAGCTAGCGTGCGCCGCAAGCGCCGACACTTCAACGGCACTGCCCGGACTCCAATGGCTTCGACCAGGCTGTTCGGAAGGGGCTGGGCACGGGGCGCCGCTGCCGCTGGTGGAGTCGGAGGTGACAGAAACCGCGGCGGCGCCTGGAGCGGCAGCGGCAGCAGCAGCGGCGGCTGGGGATGCAGAGACGGAAGATGAGGCGGAGACGGAGGACGCGGATGCTGCTGCTGCTGCTATTACTCATGGGGCTGTACAGGTGGCGGGCGCTGGCCAGGTGGCGGCAGCGCGTGCCACTATGCAGGACGTTGCGGAGGAGCAGGAGGCGGCGGCGGCGGCACATGCGCCAGACCCGCGCGTGGTTGCGGCGGCACACGCGGCTCTGCCGGTGCCGTTCCGGGCGGATGGGCCGGGGCTAGGGTTCGCATTCGACGACGGGCCGCGCTTGCCTGGGCCTGGGGCAGCGGGGGCAGCCAGCGGCACTGGTGTTGGTGGTGGTGTTGGTGGTGTTGGTGGTGATGGCGACCGCAGGCTACACGAGGCGGGCGCACAGGCGGCAGCTATGGATGCAGCAGGGGACACCGCCCGACCACCGCTGCACCCGCTGCAGTCGGAGCCGCGTGGGACTGCCGCGCCGGCGCCAGCAGAGGCAGCCCCGGGCGCCAGAGCCCAATCACCACAACCACCACAACCGCCACAACCGCCGCAAGCGCCACAACCACCGCAACCACCGCAACCGCCTCGCGCCCAGCCGGACGACGCGGACGACGCCGAGGCAGTGGAGCTGCTGTTGTGCATGCGGCAGACCAGCGCCGCACAGCCCATGGACCTCGGAGACCTCGACGGGGCGGTGGCGGCCCCGGCGGCGGGGGCGGCGAGGCCGATGACCGACGCCGGTGCCGGTCCGGGCTCCCCACACGACGTAGACACGCTCGGGTTCGGTGGCGGCGGCAGGGGAGGTGGAGATGCCGAAGGCGCCGCGACCAGCAGCGCGGGCGGCTCTGGCAGTGCCGGCGGCGGCGGCGGGGCTGGCCGAGGGGGGCGGGGCCGGGGCCGCGGGCGGGGCCGGGGCCGGGGGCGCTGGGGCCGCGGCGGCGGCGGGCGCGGCGGGCGCGGCGCGGGTACGCCTTCCGCCCGAACCTCCGGCGCCGGGACCTCCACGCCGCAGTCCCACGAAGCGGGGTACCGCGGGCTACCGCGGCCACATGGCAGCACGGGCGGTGACCCCCACGACCGCGACAACGACCGGGGCCCGGACGCTGAGGACGCCGCTGACGACGACGACAATGACCATGAAAATGACCTGGCTGTGAACCCACTTGAGCCGCTGGGCCGCGGCCACCAGCTCCGTCGCCTGCGACCGCGACTCGACGCCGCCATCGGCCTGGCGGCGCCGCCGCACGCGCTGCTCCCGCACCTGTCGGTGCCGCAACATATGGCGGCGGCGACGGCGGGCTTTGCTCCGTCTGGGCCTGGGCACCTGCACCCGGCCCTGAGCGCGCCGATGCCGCTGTCCGCGCTTGCAACGGGCTTGAGCGGCGGCAGCGGCAGCGGCCGGCCCGCCATCGCCGCGGCTGCATGCAGCACCGGCAGCGGCGTTGGCGGCGGCAGCGGCAACGCCACAGGCAGCCACGTCAACCGCGCGCGGCTGCTTCAGATCCTCAACCTTGCAACCAAGCAGCAGCAGCAACAACAGCAGCAGCAACAGCTGCAGGCGGGGGCGGCGGCCGGGCGCGGCACCATGACTCCGGCGCGCTATCGCGAGTCGTTGCAGCGGCTGCAGTCGCGGCGGCACCAGCTGCTTGCGCAGCAGCAGGAGATCACGAGGCAGCTTCTGGCGATCGAGGAGGAGGAGGCGGCGCTGAAAGCCGGGATGGAGGAGGCGGCGATGGCGGAGCTGGGCGCAGCGGGCGCTGGGCTTGGGCTCCTGGGCGGGGGCTTGGGCTTGGGCTTGGGCATGGGCGTGGCAGGCGGCCGCCCCGGGCTTGGCGTGGATGAGGATGGGGAGGGAGGCGGCGGCAGCGGCGAGGCGGCGGAGCCGGCGGAGGGCGAGGAGGAGCAGTTGGGGCGGGGCGGCGCGGGCGTGGGCGCGGGCGTGCTGCCGTCCTGGGCGGCGGCGGCGGCGGCGCAGCTGCATCTGCACGCGGCGCTGGGCACACCGCAGCGCTCGGCTGCACCGCAGAGGCCGCCGGCAGCAGCAACGGCACTGGCCCCGCACTCCCAGCCCAAGCCGCAGTCTCAGGCTAGGCCGCAATCGCAGCCTCGGCCGCAGCACCGGCCGCAACAAGCGGCTCGGCAGCAGGCGGCTGAACCGCCCCTTGCGTCGGTCCCGGCTGGGCCGCTTGCGCCGCGGCAACAGCAGCAGCCACCTGCGGACCTGGTGCCGCCGGGGCTCGCCGCCTGGCCCAACAGCCGCCTGCTCGTCGCCGACGGTGGCGTTGCGGAGGACTGTGGTGCGCAGACCGCCGCAGGCATGGACACCGGCACACCTGGTACGGAGGTGCCGGGAGCTGCTGCGGAGGCGGAGGCGGAGGCGGAGGCGGAGATGGCGGCCGGGTTGGCGTTGCGGCAAGGTGGGGCCGCGGCGGCGCAAGCGCTGGCGGATATGAAGGCGGAGGGCCCTGCCGGGGACGCGCCTGCCGGCCCTGCTGGCCCGCTTGGTGCCGACGGGGCAGCAGCCGGCGGCGGCGGCGTGTTAAGCCTGGATGCTCACCGGGGCAGCAGCGGCAGCAGTGGCAGTGGCGCCGCGGCTGGCGCACTGCGGCCGCTGCTGCAGTCGCCTAGCCGCCTGCAGCTGGAGCTGGAGCTGGGCGGGGCATTGCGGCAGCAGGGGCAGCTTAAGCAGGAGCACGGCCAGGAGCAACCACAACAGCAGCAGCCGCACCTGCAGCAGCCGCCACCGCCGCCGCCGCCGCAGCAGCAGCAGCAGCAGCAGCAGCAGCAGCAGCAGCAGCAGCAGCAGCAGCAGCAGCATGTGCAGCAGCCGGTCTTGGAGGCGGGCGCGTCGGAGCGCAGGGTGCGGCCGCGGCTGGGGCCAGAGGGCGGGTCCGAGGCAGCGCGGCAGCAGGTATGTCGCCAGCCCCGATGTGTGTGCTTTGGTGTGTTTTGAGGTTGGGGTTAGGTCGGGGTCGGTGCGGGTAGAGGGTCCATGACGCCTTGCGACACGCCCCGCCCGTGTTTCGCAGCTTGGGTATGCATCCGTTTGCTATAGTTGTCTGTGTCTGTTCATTTTGCCCAGCTGATGATACCGTATTATAACTTGGCACTCCCTGCTATGCATGTACTGCCACGCCTTGCAGGCGCGCCCGCCCGGCCGCGGTGGCGATCTAGACCCGCCACCACCTGCCGCCGCCGGCAACGTAGAAGCACTGCTGGGGTCAGCAGCCGAGCCGCCGGCAGCGTCCCTTATTCGCCTGCAGCAGCTGCAACAGCTGCAGCAATTGGCGGCATTGCAGGCGCTACACCCGAATCAGCAGCCCGGGTTGGCTGCGGCTGCGGGTGCGGCTGCTGCTGCTGCTGCTGCTGCTGCTGCGGGTGTGGAGAGTGGAGATGCTACTGCCGAGCAGCAGCCGCAGCTGTTGGCGCAGCAAAGCCAGCTGCAGCAGCTACACCTCTTGCAGCATATTGCGGCGCAGCAGCAGCAGCAGCAGCAACAACAGCAGCAGCATCAGGCGAATAGCTTCAGGCCACAACCGCAGCTGCAGCTACAGCCTTCGCAGTCGCTACCGCTACATTCGGCTGGCGGCGGTGGCGCGGACGGCGGCGCTGCAGAGCAGATGGTCTCGCTGCTGCAGCGGCAGCTACTGCTGCAACAGCTCCAACAGCAGCAGCAGCAACAGCAGGCGGGCTTGGGTGTGTCACCCGCGCAGTACAGGAGCGAAGCTGATGCCGCAATGCTCGCGGGGCGGCGTGCGGACCTGGGCGGCGGCGGCTCACAGCCACTGCCCGCCGGCGTTGCCGCATGTGAGGGTGGCGGCGCCGCTGCAGGCGGCGGCGGGCCTGGCCTCCGCAGCCTACCTGTGGACCTGTCCCTGCTGCCGCCTCTCATGCAGCACCAGCTGCTACTCGGGCTCAGGCTCGGAAGGGCCGAGAGCGTCGGCAGCGGCGGTGGTGGGGCGGGGATGGCCGGGCCCGGCGCCGGCGTCGGCGGCGGCATGCAAGGGCTTGGGCTGCTGGGGGCGCTGGGCCCGCATGAGTTGGGCGGCGGGCTGGAGGATGGCGGGGGTGCGGGCGGCGGAGGCGTGCTTGCTGCCCTGCTGCCGCCGCGGCCGAGCATCGGCGCAGGTGCAGGCGGTGTTGGGGGCGGAGACGGCAAGAAGCTGCCGGCCAAGCGCGGACGACCGGTGAGCACTACACAGCACTAAAGCACGCACTGCTTGCATTGCACGGGAGGAAGATGTGGTGCGGGGTTTGGGTGGCAGCGCACGTGATGACAATCCATGAATCCCCCGCATCTGCGGACTTGTGCTCTGGTCCGCACCGCATCGGCCCGCACTCCGCAGACCTCACCACGCACCGCGCACAGCCGCCGCGCACTCCATTCTAGGTGCCGCTGCCGCGCCTGCTATTTGACTTACCTCACGAGTCGCGACCTAAACCTTTTTTATCCTTCCATCTTGCAAACGACCCGCAGAAAGGCTCGGCCAACAATACCTCCAGTGTCTTTGACGTCGACTACTCGCTCACGCCAGCCCAGGCGCGGCTGGCGGAGGCTGCGGCGGCCGCCGCCGCCGCTGCCGCACTCACCAGCGGCACGGGTGCGGGCGCACTCACCAACGGCACGGGTGCGGCCGGCACGGCCACGATGGTGCGAGGCGGGTCCACGGCCACGGGCATCGGGGCCTCAGGCACCGTGGAGGTCTCCGGCAAGCGCGGCGCTTTGAAGCCGCAGCCGCAGCAGCAAATGACGGTAGCGGGCCCGGCGGCGGTGGCGGCGGCAGCGCCTTCGCAGCCGGCACAGCCCCGATCACAGCCATCCCAGCCGCAGACTCAGTCGCAGCCGCAGCCGCCGCAGACGCAGCAACAACAGGTGCAAACGCCGCGGCCGCCGCAGCCGCAAACATCACAGCCGCAGTCGGGCCGCGGCCGCAAACGCTCCTCCTCGGGCCGCGGTGCTGGCGGCAGCGGCGGCAGCGGAGGCGGCGGCGGCGGCGGCAGCGGAGGCGGCGAGGACGACTCTGACGATGACGACGACGAAGACGATGATGGTTTTGATGGACCCGATGACGAGGGCGAGGGGCTGGGCGGCGGCGGGGGCGGCGGCAGCGGCGCCACGGGTCGCGGCCTGCCGGCGGACATAACGTTGGCGGACCTGCGCAAATACTTCGAGCTGCCCAACCAGGTGTGTGTGGGTGTGTGGGTGCGGGGGGGATGCGTGTGTGATATGGTAAAGAGGTTATGAATGGGCGCAGCATGCGTGCGACAAAGGCTTGAAAGACACACCCGTAACCCCGTACCTGCTTGTCTAGCAGCTGAAAGGCATTTGGGACGAGCGGCCACCGCTGTTTTCACATCTCAGTCCTGCCCCTGCTCGCCCTTGTAACCCGCCGGCTGACTCCTTCCGCACACACACGCGTTCTCGCTCACCCCGATGCCCTCGCGCCGCCGCCCCACCCCGCACCACCGCAGGAGGCTGCCAAGCGCCTGGGCGTGAGCGGCACGCACCTGAAGCGCAAGTGCCGGCAGCTGGGCGTGCTGCGCTGGCCGCAGCGCAAGCTCATGAGCCTGCGAGCGCTGGCGGCGTCCATCCAGTCGGACGCGCGGCTGAATGAGGAGAGCCGACAGGTAGGGCCCCGCAGGGCACACGGCACGGGGTGGCTGGGGCATGTGGGCTGGGCACACACGGTCCGGGCTGTTCTCCTGGACTATATCTTCCATCCTTCATGCCTCTGGTCGCTTGTTTCTTGCTGGGAGTGGTGAACAAACAATCCCGCCACCTTCTTCTTACTACCGTAGTCATGCCTGGGGCCTCCTCATTCCTCACCACCCGCGCAGGCTCTGCTGGCACAGGTGGCGCGCAACCACCAGTCCATCATGGACGACCCCAACGCCCCGCTGGCGGCCGGACTTAAGGTGACGCGCCAGGTGCAGTACAAGCAGACCTTCGACCGGCGCACCAAGGGCAGCGGGCCAGGATGCGGAGGCGGAGGCGGAGGCGGAGGAGGCGGCGGGGGAGGTGAAAGTGGAAGTGGAGGCTACTAGCGGGATGGCGCATGCTTTAGGAGAATCTGTGCGCCGTTTGGCGAAGCGGCGTGAGGGAGGGACTGGGTAACATGAAAGGTAGATGCACGAGGCGGGTCGGGCGGATGGCGGTGTTTTGCGTTGCCGCGGCTGGCGGCGCGTGTACAGGTTGAAGCCCCGGGATATGATGGGCCTGCAGACTCATGGCTGGGGCGGGTCCCGCTGCTGCCATAGCGCATGGGGGGTCACCGTGCGCGGCCCACCACAGCCGCTGGGCCAGGAAGACCAGACGGTGTCGGGCGTGCGATGGAGTGATTGTACATTGATGGTAGCCTAACCACCCACCCACCCAAATGTGCAAGGGATGACATGGGCAATCAGATGCGAGTGTGCTTCGGAATTGTGTTGGAGTGGGATTGGTGCGTGCATGGTGTGTCAGCGGCGTTGTTTGCGTAGTTTGATATTCCCGCTTGCTGAGTCTTCAAGTCGCATTTGTACATGGTAGCGCAGGGAGTAAGAAATTACACATCGCAACAAAAGTTTGTAGTTATGCCCCACGCGTACGTGGTTTGACATGGTGGGCTGCCAATCCATTCTACCCATACATGGGGAGCATCATCAGTATTCACCGTATGCTGTGAGGTGCTGCGCTGAAATTCTTCTGGGGTCGTTTGCAATACGTAGTCTGGATTTTGTGCAAAACCGGGACACATGATGGAAAGCACCGCATGCGGCTCTGCCTAGCCCGCTCGGTGTCAGTTCCTCCGCACCAGGGGCCATGCATGACGCTTTGTGTGCTTGGAATTCCACTGTATGCCATCACGACAAGCGAGGTCGGCAGTTGCGTAGTGGGCATGTGGGCATGTGGGCAGAGTCCGAGGAGGGGTCGAGGGGAGTCACGCAGCCATGACTGCGTGTGTCATGCCGGGCACACGCCAACCAGAGCAGGATGTAAACTTTGATTGTACTGTCGTGGGGCCTTCCATCCTTTGGAGCCAGCGGGTTGATGACTGGCGGCGTGGCGGCCGAGCACGTCGTGGCGGCAGGGTCTGAGTCAGCGAAACCGTGGCGGAGGGCTGGCTGACCTGGCATTTTGGCGCTGACGTGTTCTCCTTGCCGCAGAAGTAGAAACCGCCCCGTTAATTATGACGCATCGTGTCCCACCGCCCTGGCACGCATGGGCATGCACGTCCCTGCACGTCGTACCGCAATCCCTCGGCGTGCCAGTGGTTTAATTGTGGAAAGGGGTTGATGTGTACGTCAGTATGTGATGTCTCATGTCTATGGATGCGGATTACAATTGAAGGGACAGCCCGACAAGCGTGGGCACGCCGTACCCACGCCGCGAAGGGCCATCTGCGACCCAGAGAAACAACACCCGGCCCCTGGTTGGCTGCCGACCTTCATAGTGTTACGCACATGAGTCGAAGCCAAGCCATGTCTATGGGCAGGTACGAGCCGCCAGACGGCGGCTGCGGCCTAATGGAAGTAGGGCCAGGTTCTGCACTGCAGCCAAGCGCATAGAACGCACGCGCCCTGCATGCACATGCGTGTGAGGATGCCCCTGCCGTGTCCTTCCTTTCCTGTGTGGTGCCCCGAAACACTAGACTCCTGCCTTGACCATGGCCGTGACTGCGTCTCGCCCCCCCGGTAGCGTGGCCTGGCCTGCACTGCACGGTGTCGAGGCCTTTCCCTCTTGTGCCGTCCTAACACGTACAAACGTCAAGCGAGCGTCGTATTGCATTGGAATGCACTGGCATGCACTCTCCTGCGCAATTCCTATACTTCTGTGCTGTAACGTACGGTTGAGTATCTGGGCCTGCTTCAACCCGCCACGGGTTCAGAGTTGGCATAGCATGGCAAGCCGAATTGCAGATGAAATCCCCGTGCCACGCGCGGATTGCCGATCTTCTCCCGCCCCTGGGGTCCAGAGCAGGGTGTTCGTTCTCCACGTCACTGGCTCATGAATTGCGTCAGCAGGTCCCTCTTAACCAGTGCAATCTTCTCCCTTCACGCGCTCGGCAGGCCGGGTTTCTGTCACAAACTGTCGTAGTTACCATGACGCTTCCCGGCCTGAACTCTTTCAGAGGGGATACCCCCTTCTCGGCCCTTGAACGACATGCTACCGTATGCCGGTATGCAGTACCTGACCGTGCAGCTAGCGTGACAACGCATCATGGCCGGGGCGAAACCCGCCGAGCTGGCACCATACGGCGGCGGGCGAGCGCAAGGTCGCTCCCATGGTTTAGTTCCATGTGAACCCGATAGCAGTAGCCAGTGACAAAGTGAATATGTACCTTTACAGCATACTGGCTAAGGAAGCAAACCAGGTGCCATCACGCCGTCGATCGGCGCCTCAATTTTGACTGAACACTGTTCTTTCAGCCCGCGCTGTACCTTGATACCTTCAACTATAATGTGCTCAACGAGGTATACCAGAAGCTCTCCTAGTGGGCCCTTCCCACAAACTTGACTGGTGCAGAAAGGCCGAGCAGTAGCCAGGCCTCTGCGAGTATAATGCAACAACTGCTTGTTGGATTCGCCAGCAATACCTGAGTACCAGTTTTCTTCCTCCAGTATATCTGCACTTTCCCCGAAACGTAAAGCAGCGTTTTCGGTGGCATTTCTTACTTGTCTCTGTGCTTACCGTAAGATGGAGACTTGCCTGGACGCAAGTCCGAATCCTGGACGTTCACGGCTCAGCAGTCGTTGCCGCTGACGCAATGGAGCGGCCTCGAGTCGCTCGCACTCTCCTGTGCTTGGTGCTGGTCTTGTACCAGGCACAATGCCAGCTCGCGCGAGGGCACCAGTCAGCACCTGCCAGCGAGCAAAAGTTCGTGCGACCCGTTGGCGCCTTTGCTAGCGCTGCAGCCACTCACCAAGCGGCATCACGGCGTCGCGTGCTCCAGAGCGGCTCGGGTTCCGGTGACACCGCAGCGGTGTGTGAGCAGGAATGTCAGGCGGCTCAGCGTGAGGTGCGTGCGCGCGGTGTTGCGTGCGTATGCCGGCGTGTGTGCGTGTGTGTTTAGGGGGGGGGGCTGCACAGGGCGGTGCTTCGTAGGGGTGCTCCGGGTGGGTGGGTGGGCGGGTAGTTTATCCCGATCCCAAAGAGTGCCGAGACCCAGAAGCAGCCTGCACAGAGCGTGGAGGAGGTTTGGCCTTAACCTTGGGGTTGAAGCGCTGAATGCGGCAAGTGGCTCCGAACATGGCCGCCCAACAGGGAGGCGGACCAGCCTTTGTTGAAGCCGCACGCACTGCACTGGGGCAGTCCGACGTGTCCGACGGCAGTCCCTCTCTCACGCTTCAACCACCACACCATCTCCCTCCCCCTCCCCCTCCCTCTCCACACCTCCTGCCTCCCCCCCCAGGCTCTGGGCCAGCTGTACACTGCATGGGGCGGACCGGGCTGGCGCCGCCGCCAGGGCTGGCTCACCAACACCTCCATCTGCACCTGGGAGGGCGTGCTGTGCTGCTTCGGATCCGGATCCGGATCCGGAGATGGCGGCGGTGGAGTCGGTGGGGACGGGGGCGGGGGCGCCAGCGGCCCCTGCCCGGCCGGCACGCCGGAGGTGGTGTTGGGTCTCAGCCTGCCAGCCAACAACATGACGGGGCGGCTGGGGGCGGCGCCGTGGGGGCTGTTGGCCGTGTCGCTCAGGCAAGTGCTGCTTTTGGGGGGGGGCGGGCGGGCCTTGGGAGGCGCCTGGGGGCGCGGGCGCCTGGAGGGGGCGTGGTGGGGTGGGGGCTGGCGGGGGGCCTGGGGGGCCCTGGCGGTGGCGGCTGTTGGTCTGTATCGCTGTACTGAGCGACAAGGCAGGGGTAGGAGCTGTGGGCGGCAGGGGCCGGCGGCAACGTAGGCCGGCGGGGGGTCAGGCGGTGCGTGGCAGGACACACCAGGCACGCACAGGGCGTAGCCCTGCATCACATACACTGTCCTGCGCCTATTACGCGAATTAACTTGATTGTGCTCTTTTACACAGGCTGTTGGATCTGGACTCGAACGCCCTGTCCGGCCCCGTGGGCGCCCTGTCGGCCCTGTCGCAGCTGCAGTACCTCACGGCTGCAGCCAACCAGCTCACAGGCCCCCTAGCCCCGCTGCTGGCAGTAGCAGCCGCCGGCAGCAACAGCAGTGGCAGTGGCAGTAGCAGTGTGGGCGGGAGCGGGCTGCTGGGCCTGGCGGCGCTGCTACTGCCGGCCAACGGGCTGGGCGGGGGCGTGCCGCTGGAGCTGGCCACACACGCCACACTGCAGGTGTGTGGGGGGAGTGGGGAGGTAATGGAGGGGGAGAGAGGGAGGGGGACAGGGACAGGGACAGGGACAGGGACAGGGACAGGGACAGGGACAGGGACAGGGACAGGGACAGGGACAGGGACAGGGACAGGGACAGGGACAGGGACAGGGACAGGGACAGGGACAGGGACAGGAAGAGGGAGAGAAGGAGAGGGAGAGGGAGAGGGAAGAGGATATGGCAGGCCTAACAGCACGGAGACGGGGTGGCTGGTAGGTGCCGTGCAGGGCATGAGGGGCTGGAGGCAGGAGCTGCCGTGACGTGTCGCAGTGCCTCTCCCGGGCACGTGCGCTGCCCTCCCCTCAAAGCCCTCGCGACTGAAGCAACAACCTCCCGCCCTCCGCCTCCCACCGCCTTCACTTCTAAAGTAACCATGAATGTAACTCCCCAACCCCCCTCTCCTAGGTTGTGGACCTGAGCTCCAACCCGGCACTGGGTGGCGCGCTGCCCGCCTCGCTGTTCACCGGCCCCAACCAGCTGCGCAGTGTGCGGCTGGCGGGCTGCGGCCTGGCAGGCAGCTTCCCGGCACTGCCGGCGGAGGACGCGGGCGAGGCAGGTGCGTGCGCGCTCGTGTGTGTGCGCGTGCGCGTGCGTGTGTGTGTGCGTGCGTGTGTGTATGTATGTGTGTGTGTGTGTGTGTGTGCGCCGGGTAACCGCCCTCCCTATTCCTCAAGTGCAGTGATCCCGCCTCCCCTGCCCGCCGCCGCTTGGAGTTCACCTCTCCACCTCTCCATTATGCATGCACGGCTCAGCCTCCCCACCCCTCCCTTCCCCTCCCCTCCCCCCTGACAGACCACCTGTCCCTGCTGGACGTGTCGTTCAACTCGCTCACCGGCCCCCTGCCGCGCTACCTCACCGCCCGCATGCGGCTGTCCCACCTCGACGCCTCCCACAACGACCTGTCCGGGCCCCTGTGGCCCCTGCTGGCGCCCTTCGCAGCCGACATTGGCGGCGGCAGTAGCAGCAGCAGTAGCAACAGCAGTGGCAGCGGCAGTAGCAGTGGGAACAGCAGCAGTAGCTCTGGCGCAATCGCCAACGGCAGTAGCAACGCTACTAGCAGCAGTGGTGGCGGGAAGCTGGTCGCAGGCACGGCCGTCACGACTGCGGCGGCGGGTGTGGCGGCGCTGGGGCTGGGCGCGCTGTCGCTGACGCACCTGGCGCTGGCCGGCAATGCCCTCACGGGCAGCCTGCCAGCAGACATGCGGCTGGGCAACCAGATGCAGGTGGGGGCGCGCGCGCGTGTGTGTGCACGAGTGTGTGTGTGTGTGTGTGTGCGTGTGTGTGTGCGTGTGTGTGGCTACAGCGTAAAGAGCACACGGAAAACAAAGTGTGTGTCCGCCCGTGTGTACGGCAGGAGTGACCATCAGCATCAGTGTGTGTGTGTCCGACCAACCGCGTGCCCGCCCGTGTGTGTGTGTGTGTGTGTGTGTGTGTGTGTGTGTGTGTGTGTGTGTGTGTGTGTGTACCTGTGCGTGCCTGTCGCACAGCACCTACGTATCATATAACCCCCAGCATCGCTCTCACACCCCTCGTCCCCCTTCCCCTACCCCCCTGCCGCCAGGTGTTGGATGTGGGCTCCAACCTCCTCAGCGGCCGCTTCCCCGCCATCTTCAGCCGCGCGCTGGAGGCGCTGCGGGTGGGCGGCAACGCCGGGCTCACGGGCCCGCTGCCGGCGGGGGGGCTGCCTCGGCTGGCGGCGCTGGACGTGCGCGACACAGCCATGCAGGTGGGGGGGAGGCGGGGTGGTGGTGGTGGTGGTGGTGGGGAGGCGGCGGGGGTTGCAGGGATTGGTACAGAGAAGTGTAGCGAGGTAGGGGGTGGGGGTTTGTGGATACCCGCCCAAACCAAACCAAACCAAGCTGAACTAGCGGAGCACAGACAGAGGCGTTAGTTGCAAGCGATGCTACTTATGGGGGAGGCGGTGTTGGGTGGTGGAGGGGTGTTGGCGGTGGCAGGTGGTGGTGGTTGGGTGGTTGAGGAGAGGGACTTATGGGTGGGACGGTTGGGGCTCAACGCGCTGCAAGGCGAGCATACCGTGTGGCACGTGCGTAATGTGTCGTGTTTACGTCATC
>NC_057009.1:7093334-7107770 GCF_000002595.2 Chlamydomonas reinhardtii | reverse complement strand
CCAGGAGCACGGGGGGCAGGGCGGCGGGAAGCGGGGTACCGTAACGGCAGGGGCCAAGCCCGCTCCGGCCCGTACGTATGGCCTCTTGCCTGTGTGTTTGTGTCATGTTTGTCTTCACCCTCCTGCACATCCGCTCCTGCACCCCTCTTGCTGGCCCGCCGCTGTTGTTGCTTGCAGCACGTTGTCCGGCGACGCCGCCGCGGGCGGCCCGCTGTGCCCCCCCGCACTGCTGCGCACCCCCGCCTCATCCGCCTACTCCCCCGGCACCCCCGCCGCCGTGCCGCCCCGCTATTGGCAGTACGACGGCTGCGTGTGCGCCGCCGGCTACAGCCCTAACTACACCCTCGCCAATGGCAGTAGCAGCAGCAGCGTTGGCGGTAGCGGCGGCAGCAGCAGTAGCAACGGCAGCAGCAGCGGCAGTAGCAGCGGCAGCAGCAGTGGCGCTGGCGGGCCGGTGACGGGCATGGCGTGCGTTGCCAACGTCGGCCCGAGCCCGGGCGGTGGCGGCGGGGGTGGCGGCGGCGTGCCGTGGTGGGGCATCCTGCTGGCGGTGGTGGGCGGGCTGGCGGCGGCGGTTGCGCTGCTGGCTCTGGGGCTGCTGATGGCGCCCTCACTTGGGGACTACCGGGCGCGAGCTGCCAAGAGGCTGCCGCCGGGTGAGGAGGTGCCGCGTGTGTATACGTGTGTGTGTCTGTATGTGTGTCTGTGTGCGTGTCTGTGTGTGTGTGTGTCTGTCTGTGTCTGTGTGTGTTAAAGAGCACAAGGAAAACAGTACGCGTGTGTGTATGTGCGTGTGTGTCTTTGGCGACACACGATGAAGACGCCTTGTGCGCACGCCTCAAAGAGACAGGCACCAGTGCGTCATGGGCTGCTCCGACTCAGGGCTTGGCGCATTGGTCTCCCTCTCCCTCTGCCTTGCCCCTCCATCATTTCGTCCTGTTCTCTGCCGGCCCACCACCGCTCCAGCACAGCCCACATCCCCGCTGCCTCCGCCTCTACCTCACCCCTTCCCTCCGGAGCCCCTGCCGGCCCGCTACTGCTTCACTCCACCCCACCACTTCCTTAACTAATCATGAATGTAACCCACCCCACCCCACACGCGCCACACAGGTTCCAAGCCCAAGGCGGGCACACGGCGGCGCGATGTGACGCTGGTGCTCACAGACGTGGAGGGAAGCACGGTGAGGGGGGCTGGGAGGCAGCAAGATGGTCGGAAGATGGTTTGGGGGAGGGGTAGCCGTACATGTGGAGAACGGAGTGATACAACCACAAGGGGGGGGGTGGCCGTCCATGTGGCGAACGGAGTGTTCAAATCACAAGGGGGGGGGTGAAAGGGCGGCGGGGTCGTGTGGGTGTGCACATGGGGGCTGGGACATGCCAGGATGTGTTCCAGGAGGTAGGCACCGCAAGGGGTGTGCATTGGGGCCCTGGGGACGATAGGAGCTCTTGCGGCGCCATATGTTGCCTGCCGCGGGTACACTGCCCACAACACTAACAACGCCGCGTCGCCTGTCCCGCGTGTGTGTCTTCTGCCCTGCGCCCTGCACAGGAGCTGTGGGAATGGGACACGGTGCGTAGCCACACACACAGCAGTGGTCATGCACACACGCCGCACGCTCTTTGCAGCAGGCCCTCCACACAAGCACGGCTGCGCTCTCCCGCGCGTCCCCGTCACCGACCCTATCCTACTCCGCAGACCCCCAACTGCCATTTGGCTTCACTCACTCAGGCTCATTCCCCTCGCGCGCGCGCCGTAACGTGCTTGCCACTCCTGCACGCACAGTGTCGGCAACCTCTCCAAATTGCTTTGCTAACACACACATACCATTTCCTCCGCTTGTGATATAACCACGCTTGATCACCGTAATAATCACAACTATAATCGCTCCCCCTCTCTCCTCTCCCTCCCCTCTGCCCCTCAGGACCTGATGGCCGCCGCCATTGACCTGCACGACCAAGTGATGCGCAGCCAGGTGGCCAAGTGGTGCGGCTACGAGGTGCAGACCGAGGTGAGGGGAGGCGGAGGACAGGGGGGAGGCGGAGGACTGGGGGGGAGGAGAGGACTGGGGGGAGGAGAGGACTGGGGGGAGGAGAGGACTGGGGGGAGGAGAGGACTGGGGGGAGGAGAGGACTGGGGGGAGGGGGGACTGGGGGAGGACTGGGGGAGGACTGTGGGGAGATAGGGGGGAGATAGGGGGGAATGGGGGGGGGATAGGGGGGCGGGGACTGGGGAGGAGGAAGGAGGAAGGAGGGAGGAGGGAGGAGGGGGGCAGGAAGGGAGGGGGGCAGGGAGGAGAGAGGGAGGGAGGAGAGGGCCATTACCGCCAGTTGCAGCAACAAGGCAGGAGAGGCTGAGATGCAGCCGCAGGTGGAGGGGGGCCGGGCAGGCTACACTGCCTGTGTCGCGTTCCCATCACGCCGCCTAGCGCGCAGGGTGGGTTTAGGGACACCACCTGCCACACGCCTGCGCCCACGTCAGCACAACATACCGTACTTGTGAATTAACCGCCTCGTACCCCATGGATGGTTACCCCTTCCCCTTCCGACCGCCCCAGCCCCATGCATCCTGTCTTTGCATCTAGACCCCGCACTACATTCTGAGTCCGGCGGCGATTCCTTTGACGACTGGGACTACTTCTTTTTGGGCTCGGGCGAATAACCCCCCGCCACCCCCTCCCCCTACGCCTTCACTTCTTCAATGATCATGAATGTAACCCCCCCGCCACCCCCGCCACCCTGCCGCCACTGCCCTACCCCCCAGGGCGACGCCTTCCTGGTGGCCTTTCACGAGCCCGGCGACGCCGTGGGCTGGTGCCTCACAGCCCAGCTGGCGCTGCTCAGTGAGTGCGGCGGTTGGCGGTTGGCGGTTGCAGGGGCTGGTGGGCTTGCGGCAGGGAATTGGGAGGTACAAAGGAGAGGACGGATGGATGCGGTTGTGTGTGTGTGAGCGTGTGCGTGTGTGTATATGTGTACCGTATGTTGTAGCGCACCCGCCTCTGTGCGTGCCTGCCTGAGGCCCCACGTCACCGACACCTACCCCTTCGCCTGCCGCTCCTGCCGCTCTGTCGCTGCCTGCCTGCCTGCCTGCACCTGTCCGCATGTGTCCGCCAGACGCCGACTGGGATGTGGAACTGTTCCGGCACCACAAGGCGTGCGTGGAGACAGTGGACACACTGCACGCCAAGCTGATGGCCATGGTGGCGGCGGCCGGCGGCGGCGATGGCGGCGGCGGCGGCGGCGGCGGCTGGCCTGCCAACAGCTCGTCCCGCGTTATCGGCGGCGGCGGCGGCGGCGCCGCCGCCACCTCAGCAGGTGCCCTGTACGGCGGGTCGTTGTACTCGCCGTTTGTTACGAATACGGGTGCCGTACAGCCGCCGCCGAACACTGCGGCGCGTGGCAACGTCACCCATAGCGGCGCCTTTCTCGGCGGAGGCTTTGGCGGCGCTGGCTTCGCGAGCGGCTTTGGCTTTGGTGCCGCCGGCGGCGGCGGCGGCGGCGGCTCTCAGTGGCAAAGGACGTTCCAGGGAGTGGCAGCGGGCTCGGGTGCTGGGCCTGTGCCCCAAGGCGGCGGCGCAGGTGGCGGCGGCGCTGTTTCGGCAGCCCTCCATGCGACCGCGTCGTCATTCCTGGGGGGCTATGGAGCCAGCATGCCGCATGTGAACCTGCCCCACCACCTCCAACAGCAGCTACAGCTACAGCAGCAGCTACAGCCTCTGGGGGCTGGGGCCAGCTCGCAACTGGCCCAATCGCTGGCGTCGCCCCTGCCACCATTGCCGCCGAGGTGGGGTGCGCCTGGGCCGGCCGGGGCAGCTAGCGGCAACGTGACAGCGCCCCTGCTGTCCCTTGTAGGGGAGGGGGCAGGGACGGGGACGTACCCGCAGGCACACACCGGAGCCGCCGCCGCCGCCGCCGCGGCTGGCGCCGGCGCCGGCGGCTCTGGTGCCGGCCATGCTTCTTATAGCGAGCGGCTGCCAACGCGGACACTGCAGCAGCAACAACAGCAGCCGCAACGGCCGCAGCCACAAGGGCCAATGCAGGAGGAGTCCGGCGCGCTGGTGCCTCTGCTGGACACTGTCGACTACCCCGTGGGGCACCCAGCCTCGGTGGCGGCGGCGGCACTGCGCGGCGGCTGCGGCGGCGGTGGCGCCAGCGGCGGCTTGCCACAGCACATACTGACGCAGCAACGGCGGCACCCGCCTGCAGCGGCGGCGGCGGCGACGGCGGCGGCTGCGGTGGTACGTGCTAACGGTCGCAGCAGCGGCGGCAGCACTTCCGTGCACTCGGCCAGCCTTCCTCGCTTAGCCAGTGGCGGCGGCGCCGCCGCCGGAACCCGAGGCCCCAGCCGATCCAAAACCGTCAGCGGCAGTGGCGCCGCCTTCGCACAGGGCCTCAGCATATCAATGAACCTGGGGCTCGCGGGGAGCTCGGGCGCCGCAACAACCGGAGCAACGGGAGCCGCTGGCAGGCGCGGCGTGCGGCGCGGCGGCGGCGGCGGCGGCGGGGCCCCGGACAGCGCAGTCACGGACCCCGGTTCTATCTTCGTGCTTGGGGTGTCAGCCCTGGAAGGCACAGCTCGCACGGATGATGTCAGCCGCCCTCTCGCTACACCGTCAGCCCACGGCGTCGGCATCGGCGCCGCCGGCATCGGTGGCGGCGGCGGCGGCGATGCTGCCGCGGCTGCCTCCGCTCCTGAGATCGTGGCTGTCACTGGCGAGCCCACCGGCAACGGCATGATCAGCGGCGACGACGACAGCGTCAACCGCCCGGTACGGAGGCCCGACCTGCTGCTGGATTCCACGGACGTGGACGAGCGCGGCGGAGCTGACGGCGGCGGCGGCGGCGGCGCACATGACGGCCCGGCGGCGGCGGCGGCTGAGGCCGAGGCGGAGGCGTATGTTTCGGCGCTGGCGGCTGCGGGAGGCCGTGGTGGCGGCGCCGCCAGCGGTGCCACCAGCGGCGGCCACGGGCTGGAAGCTTTTCGCGCGCCCCCCGGCAGCGCCGGCGCCGGCGGGCGGGATGCGTCGCTGGACCGGCTGCGCGGCGTGCTGTGCGCGCCGTCGGGGGCGGCTATGCTGTCTCTGGGGGCCGGAATTGGCGGCGGCGGCGGCGGCGGCGGCGGCGGTGACAGCAGCTGTCAGTTGGTGGCTCCGCAGCACTCGCACCTGAGTAATGTGTCGGGTGTGCATGCTGCCGCCGCCGCTGCCAGTGGCGGCGGTGCGGCGGGGCTGCCGTACCAGACCATGATGTTCGGACTGGACAGGTTGGTTTTGTGTGCGTGTGTGTGTGTGTGTGTGTGTGTGTGTGTGTGTGTGTGTGTGTGTGTGTGTGTGTGTGTCCGACTCTCCCATTTACCGTACTTGCCTACCTGCCTGCCCGCAACACCCACCTGTCTCCAGTCCTGATCGCGCAACCAACCGTGACACACTGACACCCGAACCCCAACCCAACAGTCCGCAAGCCGGCGGCCTCGGCACCGCCGCCGGCGCAGCCGCCGCCGCCGCCGCCTTTGGCGGCGCCGCCAGCGGCCTGGGCGGTGGCGCCGCCGCCGCCGCCGGTTTGGACGTTGCGGACTGGGCTGACTGGTCTCGCTACTGCCGACTGGGGGTGTTGTTCCGGGGGCTGCGTGTGCGCATGGGTGTGGCCACGGGGGTGACGGACGCGGCGGGCGGCGTGGTGCGCGCACACGCAGTCACACACCGCATGGAGTACAACGGCGAGGTGCGGGCGGGGTGTGTGTGTGTGTGTGTGTGGGGGGGAAATGTGTGTGGGGGGGGATGTGTGTGTGTGCGTGTGATGTGTGTGTGTGTGTGTGTGTGTGTGTGTGTGTGTGTGTGTGTGCGTGTGTCTGTGCGTGTCTGTGCTGTTTGGTTGTGTTGTGTTGTGACAAGATTTGTGCCTGGGTTGATGTTTGATCGCCCAGGTGTGCGTGTGTTGTTACTCATGCTTCGGCTGCTCACACACCCCCGGCGCAGGTGCGGCGGCGCGTGGCGGCGCTGTCAGACATGCCGTACGGCGGCCAGGTGGGGCTCGGCGGTTGAGCGGTTGGTGGTTGGCGCTGTCATTGGCGGTTGGCGGTTGGTGGTTGGCACTGTTGGCAGCTGTGCGTGCATACGGGGAGTGCGTCGCACGCACGCACGCACCACTTGCGGCATGCGCCTTGCCCCCCCCCCCTCTCTGCGCTGCCCTCAATCCAAACTCACATGGGTACGTCGACAGCGCCGTCCCTATTCGTGTTCCTGCCCGCTCACACCTGCAACCCCGCCTCCCTCCCCCGCTTCTGCTCGCTGCTCCCCCTACTATTCTACTGCACCTGGCTACGCCTTCACTTCTTAACTAATCATGAATGTTACACACACCCCTTTTCCAAACATCCTTGCACCACCCCCCTTCAGGTGCTGCTGGACTCGCAGACCTTTGACGCCATTCACAACAGCCTCAGCGGCCTGGGTGCGCGGGTGCTGCAGGTGTTGGCCAAGGAGAGCAGGTGAGGGGAAGGCAGGGAGGGAGGGGGTTTCCGCCATCAACCAAAACATTAACAACCCAGATCACAACCCCCAAGGGGAGGTGGATGAGAGTCCGAGGAGTTGAGAGTGTTCATGCAGTCCGCCCTGCAAAGGCCCTGTTGGCTGATTGTGGCTGTGCGGCGCGGAAGTATTGCGTAGACCACGGCCCACGGGTCACACGGCCCTCAATCTCAAAGTGAGCATGGAGCAAACTCCCTCACTCCAAACCCCCTTCTACGCAGGCGTGCCGGCGGGCGCAGCAGCAAGTACCTCCACGCCCTCTCCCGCAGCGGCCCCTCCATGACAGCAGCTGCCGCCGCCGGCCCCAGCGCGCACTCCGTCGGCGGCGGCGGCGCCGCCGGCGGCGGTGGCGGCGGCGGCGGCGCAACCGTCAACCGCAACCTGTCCATGGCCGCATTCACGGCCTTCAGTCGGCGGTTGCTGTCGGTTGACGCGCCCAGCCGCCGGCGCCGCAGCCACAGCCACAGTCGTATGCCGCTTGACTACGTGACAGCACCAGAGCCGTCGTCGGGGGCGGCGGCGGAGACGCCCACGGCGGCGGCGGTGCCGTCGCCGCTGCGGCCGGGCGTTTCCGGGCCGTCGATGACGGCGCCAGCGGCGGCGGGCCGGAGGCTGCAAACCCGCAGCACCACGCCTGCGGGAATGGAAGGCACGCCCGCACTGACGCCGCGCTCCACGGCACACACAGACCTGGGGTTCGCCGTCGCGCCCGACAGCCCTGCTGCCGGCGGCGGCGGCGGTGGCGGCGGCGGCGGCGGCGTTACACGCAGCAGCAGCAGCGCGGCGCACGCCAGCGGCGGCGGCGGCGGCGGTGGCGGCGGCAGGTCCGTCCGTACGCTAGGCAGTGGCGTGGGTGGCAGTGGCGGCGGCGGCGGCGGCGGCGGCGGAGGGCAGGTGGCGGCAAGCCGGCGGCTGCTGATGGGCTGGGGGCGGCCTAATCTGGCGCCGCTGCGGTTGGCGGCGAGGGCGATGTCGGTTGGCGCCGCCGGAGGGCCCGGCGGCGGCGGCGGTGGCGGCGGCGGCGGCGCGGCGGCTGCGGCTGGGGCAGGCGGCGGCGGCGGTGCTGAGAGGCCGCCCCTTGCGCGGCATGGCACCAGTCTGGAGGTGAGTGGTCTGCGGTCCCGGTCTGTGGCAGGAGCAGGGCTAGCGGGCGGAAGCGGGGGGAGGGGGGGCCGTCGCGCATGGCAGCTCAAGGCATATGCGGGGGCGTGCTACCTGCAGCGCCCGTGCGCTTGCTGCAGCGAGTGATGCTCGCACTCTGTACACTGATGCGTTCTTTTATTTGGTCCCCATACGGAGTTTCTCACTGGTGCGCCTACTTACTTTCTCGGCCCACAGCTGAGCAGCTCTACCCAGCGGGCCTCGGCGGCGCTGCGGGGTCTGCAGCAGGCGGCGGTCAGCCTGCTCCGGCCGCAGACCAGCAGCGGCGTCGGCGGCGGCAGCGGCTCGCCCATTGCCGGGTCGCAGGCGGCGGCAGCTGCAGCACAACAGCACCAGCAGCAGCAGCAGCAGCAGCAGCAGCCAAGGAACTCTTACATCCAAGAACAGGTGAGCGCCGCAACCAACCGACCCACTTCGCCAATCCAGCGGAATCCACCGCGGAGATTCAAATGCTCGACAGCCCGAAACCCCCCCGCAATTCCACGCTGCATGCGCCGTACTCAAATTGCGCCTTCCCCCGTCCTGACCGGTACTTAACCCTGCACCGCTTCCGCTTCCCTACAACTTGCATTCAAAGCTTCGATGAAGTACTCTGCCTCGCTCCACGCTGCACTTTGGCTTAGGATGCTTCGGCGATGCCTAAAGCAATTCTTCCTCCCTCCTGCCCGACGGCCACCGCAAACATGATCTCCTGCAAATTCAAGCCTATGCATGCAACATAGTATTTGCTGGGAACTCGTATCGAGCTGGCGCGCTTGCGGATGCCCTGATTCCCCTACGACCTACTCACTTCGCTGGTAATTATGCACACAAGCGAGCGCACACGCATCGATAGCTCCATATTGATTTATGCTTTACGCGCGCTGCGCTACATGCCAGTCACCAGACTTGACACCGCACCGGTACTCTCGCCTCACCCCGCTGCCAATCTGACACGCTGCCCGCCCTTCTCTCGCACCCGTACGTGCCTCAGGCCAACGCCCAAGTCCACCGAGCCCCCAGCTCAAGCAACATCAACTCCGACCTACGCAGCGTAAGTTCTGACGCGTCACCGTTCATACGCACATGACTAAGGACCAGGGGCTGGGTTGGGCTTGGGTTTGGGTAGACGGCTTGCTACCCAACGGGCTTCGGGGATGGGAACTTGCACTTGCACGCTTTTGCAGAACTCACCTGATGAGACCCTTGGCACGGTCGAAACGCGTCGTGAGAGCCTTGCCTTACTGCATTATAGTGCGAATGCGGTGTTGGGAACTCGGACCCATCCCTTAGGGCGTGCGTGCGTTTCTGTCCTTACTCCTAGCCTGCCTTTTGCTCACGCGTGCTTCGGCACGCACTGGTCCTCCTACCGTGTCTTTTGGGGAACCTACGTTTGTGCCCATTCCACCGCACTGACCCTTCCACCTACGCCAACTCTTACGCTTGCATCACACGGCTCTCCAACACCACTTACAGCAGCACATACCCTCTTCGCGCTTGGTCACGACTGATGTCAGTCTGTGGCTGGGTCGTCGCATGGGGCTTGGCTTGCCAAGCCCGGAGGAGTTTTGCATACTGAGGGCAAACTTGCACGCCACCTGGGTACTGACGTTTACCGTTTTTTGCCTTACGCACTTGTCATGTCTTGTCACGAAAGCAACCTGGCTGTGAGGTTCGGTCAACATCGGAATGGTGTTGGTGCGTGACTTCTTTGGTTACCCAGGGGTGCACGGTTCCGTGTTGCTCGACTGTGGTGGGATGCGGTGGTGACGGTCGCAGTACCGAAGCCCGCTATGCGCCCACTAACCACTTTCGCGCTCACGAACCACACTTGAGGCATTGGCTCTGCGAGTTGGTGGCGGTGATGGGCACAGCCCTGATCCCATTATACTCTCGCATCCTGTCTCCATATTTTCCACGAACTATACGAACTGTCCACGTTTACACGAACACGGGATGAACGCACCCATGGCCCACCGCCGGCACACGGTGACCATGGTGTGTTGCTTCATTGCCACACCCACCGCGGGAATGCCGCCTACCCAGGGCTTCCCACTGCGCGCCTACCGACTTTACTCCGCACTGACCCTCAACAGACCTAAACACCCTCCGTTACTCGACAACACGGTTGGCACATCCCCTGCCAGCCACGTTGTCACACGTTCACACGTAAGCATATGCTGTACACGTCTCCCTCCGTTTTTTACGCCTTACTAACAACGATACCGTATGCTCCCAAAGTGGTGCGGTGCTGTGCCGTAAGGCAGCAGCACCAGCTACCTTGGGGTAATGGTAACTGCGCCTTACTGGCTTAATGCACCGGGATTTTCTGCGCTATGGTGGGGTAGCGTAGCAGCAGCAGCAGCAGCAGCAGCAGCCAAGGAACTCTTACATCCAAGAACAGGTGAGCGCCGCAACCAACCGACCCACTTCGCCAATCCAGCGGAATCCACCGCGGAGATTCAAATGCTCGACAGCCCGAAACCCCCCCGCAATTCCACGCTGCATGCGCCGTACTCAAATTGCGCCTTCCCCCGTCCTGACCGGTACTTAACCCTGCACCGCTTCCGCTTCCCTACAACTTGCATTCAAAGCTTCGATGAAGTACTCTGCCTCGCTCCACGCTGCACTTTGGCTTAGGATGCTTCGGCGATGCCTAAAGCAATTCTTCCTCCCTCCTGCCCGACGGCCACCGCAAACATGATCTCCTGCAAATTCAAGCCTATGCATGCAACATAGTATTTGCTGGGAACTCGTATCGAGCTGGCGCGCTTGCGGATGCCCTGATTCCCCTACGACCTACTCACTTCGCTGGTAATTATGCACACAAGCGAGCGCACACGCATCGATAGCTCCATATTGATTTATGCTTTACGCGCGCTGCGCTACATGCCAGTCACCAGACTTGACACCGCACCGGTACTCTCGCCTCACCCCGCTGCCAATCTGACACGCTGCCCGCCCTTCTCTCGCACCCGTACGTGCCTCAGGCCAACGCCCAAGTCCACCGAGCCCCCAGCTCAAGCAACATCAACTCCGACCTACGCAGCGTAAGTTCTGACGCGTCACCGTTCATACGCACATGACTAAGGACCAGGGGCTGGGTTGGGCTTGGGTTTGGGTAGACGGCTTGCTACCCAACGGGCTTCGGGGATGGGAACTTGCACTTGCACGCTTTTGCAGAACTCACCTGATGAGACCCTTGGCACGGTCGAAACGCGTCGTGAGAGCCTTGCCTTACTGCATTATAGTGCGAATGCGGTGTTGGGAACTCGGACCCATCCCTTAGGGCGTGCGTGCGTTTCTGTCCTTACTCCTAGCCTGCCTTTTGCTCACGCGTGCTTCGGCACGCACTGGTCCTCCTACCGTGTCTTTTGGGGAACCTACGTTTGTGCCCATTCCACCGCACTGACCCTTCCACCTACGCCAACTCTTACGCTTGCATCACACGGCTCTCCAACACCACTTACAGCAGCAGCAGCCAGGGGCAGGCGGCTCCCCGCACACGTCACCGCGCTCTCCGTACTGGGCCGGTGCAGCTGGCGGCGCCGCCGCCGCCAGCGGCAGCACCGGTGGCGCCGGCGGCGGCGGCGGTGGCGGCGGCGCCTCGCCGCCGTCAGGCTCCCGTCGCAACGTGCGCGCTGTGTCTCGCAGCCGCCTGCGACTGCTGGGGTCGGCGATTGTGGCGCCCGCGGCGGTCGATGTGGAAAAGGGCTCCGCAACCAGCGGCATTGCTAGCGCTTACGGCATTGCTGGCGGCGCCGAGGGCAGCGGCGAAAGCGCGGAAGGCGACCGTGTCCTGCGTCCGGTGATGGAGCACAGCGCGGCCGGCGGCGGCGGAGCGCCGCTTGAGGCGGTGGAGGAAGCCACTGCCTGGCTCGGCGGCGGTGATGGTGGTGGTGGCGGCGACGGCGGACTGGAGCTGTTGGCTGTGGCGGAAGACAGCGGCAGTCTTGAGGCGGCGGCGGAGGCGGAGGCAGAGGCGCTGACGCCGGTGGCACGTGAAACCGCACGCCGGTCACTCTCCGCGCCGAGGCCTGGCGCCATCCCGGCCGCCGCCGCCGCTACCTCTGCCTCCGGCGATAACGCCGACGGCACCGGAGGTGGCGGTGGCGGCGGCGGCGGCGGCGGCAACGACGCGCCTGCCGCGAGCCCGGCTGCGCTGGCGGCAAGGACGTCCGGCGGCGCGTTTGCGGCGTCGGCTGCGGCGGCGGTTACGTCGGCGGTTGCCAACGTGTTGCGCCGCGCCGTCAGCGGCAACGGCAGCCGTGCTGGTGCGCTCGGTACAGTCAACCCGCCGCGCTTCGGGCAGTGCAGCGAGGGGTTCGACGCGCGCGGCAGCGTCGGCGGCGGCGGCGGTGGCGGCGAGCCGCCTTCACTCCTCCTGGCGGCTGCCGCCGGCAGCGCGGCCGCCGTGCCTCTGCTTGCAGCGGCGCCGCCGGGGGCTGTTGCAGCGGCCGGGGCCATGCCAGGTGGCGGCGGCGGCGGCGGCGGCGGCGGCGGCGGCGGCGGCGGTGGCGGCGCATCGAGCTCGTACTTGGGTGGAGCGCCATCGGCGCCGCAGGGGACCGCGCTACAGCAGGGCTCCAACAGCACGGCCGGCGTCCAAACGACCGGTGCCACGCACGGCGCTGTCGCCGCCGCGGCGCCGCCGCCACACCCACAGCTGCCGTCGGCGTTGCCGCCGCTTCGCCCCTACGCCTACCCCCATCAACCGCACCCGAACCAACCGCACCAACCGCACCAACTGCACCACCACTCGTTGTTCCAGCCCAACCACCCCCACACGCGCGCCCACTCTGTGGACGTGGCGCCGGCGCAGCTGCTGCAGATTGCGACGAGGCTGAGGCTGCCGTCGGACCCGCACATGGGGTGAGTGGTGGAGCTAGCGCTAAGGACGAGCAACGTTGGACTTGCGCATGCCGGCAACTGGGAGTGCGCATACTTTATGTGACATACTTTATGCGACATACTTGATAAATTCACCCTTGCATCGTAGACGTTGTGGCATGCTATGTGAAGTTCTGTATGACATCTTAAGACGTTTTGGGTTTTAGATGCCCACACCGACATGTGCTCTGCCTTTTTCAGGCGCCTGATCTGCCTCGTTGACCGTTGCACATGCGCACATGCCCACACGCCTGCCGTACGCTGACGCTGTACACCCACCACGCCCCTCCCTCCCTCCCACACTCCCTCCCATCCACCCTCCCACCCCCCGCCCGCGCAGCCACCTCCACGAGGTGCCCACAGGCACGCCCAGCCAGGCGACGCCCGCCACCCGCGAGACCGCCGCCGCCAACGCCGCCGCACAGGACGCATTTGTGCGCCGCGGCGGCGGCGGCGGCGGCGGCGTGTCACCCGCTGGCGGCGGCGGTGGCGGCGGCGGTCAGGGCCAGCCCCAGGGTCTGTCTGTGATGGCGATGGGGGTGTTCGAGCTGGAGGCGGGGAACAGCGTGGAGTATGTGAACGTGACGCAGGTGCGTAATTGTAGGATTGAAGATACACACACACACACACACACACAGTCCCGCGTGTTGCCCTCCTTGTGCTCGCTATAAGACACATACATCACTCCCTCTCTGTCAATTGTTCAGCGCACATTGTGCGAAGCAGTGTCTGTCCTCTCCCTTTTCTTGCGCGTGTGCATGTGCATGCCAGGATGCTCAGCGTCAACCCGCGGCGTCAGCCCCTTCTTCTCAACACACACATATACACTGTCCTACGCTAACGCGTAACGTTTTCCTTGTGCTCTTTAACACACACACACACACACACACACACACGCGCGCACACACACACTTATACACACACATACACACACACGCACACACACACACACACACACAGTCACACACACACACACACACTGCACAGGTGCTGGCGCCGGGGCTGGAGGAGCGTGCGCGGCTGTTCCGGCCGCTGTCGCCCGCCGGCAGCCCGGGCGGCGGCAGCGGGCGGCAGCTGACGCCGGGCTACCTAGACGCCCCCGCCGCCGCCTACGCACACCTGGGCGCGCTGAGGCCGGGGCCGCGGCTGCGGCTGCTGCAGCCGCCCTTCCCGCCCATATGCATCGTGTTCTGCGGGCTGGAGAAGTGAGTGTGTCCTTGTTTGTGTGTTTGTGGGCGTATGTGTTCGTGTCTGTTAGCACCAAGGGATGTGTCGCGTCAGGGGGACTGCACACGTAACCCCATGATGGTCCATCGAACGTACCGAACGATGCGCCAAGACGGTCTGCGTGCACTGCCTGGGGCCGTTGCCGCCTCTCCGTCGCCTCATCCCCTCTCGCACCACCACACCACCATCACCATCACCACCACCACCACCACCACCACCACCACCACCACCACCACCACCACCACCACCTCAACCCGCACCCCACTCCCCACCACTCCATCCTCCCCCACCCCACAACCCTGGCTACGCCTTCACTTGTTAAATAATCATGAATGTAACCCCACAACCCCCTCACCACAGGTACCCAGAGATGGTGGCCGTGTCGCGCGACCTGTCCTTCGACATCCTGGCCGCCTACTGCGACTGCGTGCGCCGCAGCCTGCTGGCCTGCAACGGCTACGAGTGCCAGGAGCAGGAGGGCAACTTCATGGCGGCCTTCGCGGCGCCCGCGCAGGCGCTGGAGTGGTGCCTCATGCTGCAGGAGCTGGCTATGGAGGTACAGGGCGGGCGGATGTGGGGAGTGTGTGTGTGTGTCTGTGTGTGTGTGTGTGTGTGTGTGTGTGTGTGTGTGTGTGTGTGTGTGTGGAGGGACGGA
>NC_057009.1:6973334-7088334 GCF_000002595.2 Chlamydomonas reinhardtii | reverse complement strand
GCTCCCGGGCTCTTGCTCACAGACGGCGCAGCCGCCTCCGCCGCCGCCGCCGCGGCGGCGGCGGCGCTGCCGACGCCTGGCGGCGGCGGCGGCGCCGCCTACAGTGGCGGGCTGCGCGGCCGCGCCGCCATGCGCCGCGCCAGCATCCTCCTGCAACAGGACGCGGTGGGGAGCCACGTGCTGCCCTCGCTGCCCGACAGCTCGTTGCGGCGGCGGCTGGGCCCGCACCGGTGGCTGTGGGCGGGGGAGCTGGTGGTGGAGGACCTGGGCGAGTACAGGTGGGAGGGTGGGGGCAGGAGGAGAGAAGGAGGAGGGGGAGGGAGGGAGGGAGGGAGGGAGGGAGGGGGCGTGTGTGGGCGGTGTGTCAAGGGAACGAAACGCGTGTGGAATTTGTGGGTGGTATGTGTGCAGGGATTGTTGCGGGTGTTGCAACACGCCCAGACACGCACTTTGCCACGCATACGCGTAAGCAAGGCGATTACTGCGTGAGCCCTCTCGCCGTCACGCGTGCGCCCCCTCGCCCTCTCGCCCTCTCACCCATGTGCCCGCCAATGCCTCCCGGCTGCTCGCAGGTTCAAGGGCGTGGCTGGCACGCACGCGCTGGTGTGTGTCAGCACCGCCGCCACGGAGGAGCGCCGTACGGTGGGAGGCGGCGGCAGGCTGCGGCACGGCGGCGGCGGCGGCAAGGGCGAGCGGGTGGTGCCGGGCCGCGGCCTGTTGTACCGCATCACGCTGCAGGTGGGTGGGTGGGGTGGGTGGGTGTGTGGCGGGTGGGGTGGATGGGCGGGGTTGGTGGGTGGGTGGGTGGTGGGCTTGGACGCGCCGTTGTTTGCATGCGTTCATGGGGCTACCTGCGACCTGCCTTGTGGGGGCCACACCGCCGTGTGTGTGGGACGCGATGCTCGATACAAATGCGAATGCAAATGCGAACACGAATGCGAATACGAATGCGATTGGGAATACGAATGCGGGATGCGAATGTGGGATGCGAATGCGGCGCGCAGGCTGCCGAGATCCCCTTCGGGCTGCTGGTCACGGAGCCACTGGACCCCTCGCCGGGCCCTGCCGCCATCCTGGTCGGCGAGGAGGAGGAGGAGGACGAGGAGGAGGCAGCGGCGGCGGCGGCGGCGGCGGCGGCGGCGGCGGCGGAGTCACAGCGCCAGCAAGAGCGGCTGCTGCGTCAGGCGTCAGGCTCCTTTGCTGGGGCGGCAAGCAGCGGGCGGGGCGGCGCTGGCATGAGGAACGCAACCGCGGCGGCGGCGGTGGCGGGGGGGTCGGTCGCGGTAATGGAGGTTTCGGAGACGGGCTCGGAGGCGGGAAGTATGTCGCAGCATGGCGGCGGGGGCGGCAGGAGCGGCCGCAGTGCGACCTCGGCCGCTCTGCGTCTGCAGGGGCAGGGGCAGTCGGGCAGTCCGCTGAGCCCGCAGGGGCAGCAGCTGTCGCCGCACGTGTCGCGCGCGCTGAGGCAGCAGCTCAGCAGCGCTCGGGCGGTGCGGGCGGCCGAGGCAGCCGGTGTGCCGCCGCCGCAGGACGAGGCGGAGGCAGCGGAGGCTGCTGCCGCAGCCGCGGCGGTGGCGGCGGCAATGGCGCCGTAGTGGTTTTGAAACGGGAGGAGGGTGGGGGCGTTTGTTGATACTGAGCATTGTGCGCGCGCACGAATGTGCAAGAGCGTTATTTCTTGTTGGCTGTCGAGGCAATGGTGGCATTGTGGCATTGCCCGGTGGGAAAGTGAGTTGCAACTTCGCACAAGACTTCGCAGGGGGCCCCGCAGCCTCGTACTGGCGAACGTCCTCGTAGATCCCGACGTGATTGCTGGACTAGGAGCATTTTTAGTAGTCGTCCGTGCCTGTTCTGCTTCAAAGACACAGCAGACGGCGAGCCGTCATAAAGAGCCTGTCACCGTTGTCCATTTCTGTAGCGGCTCGCTCTCACGCCTCTTTCTTCCTGGTCCGGGCGCAACCCCCAGTGGACGCGTTCGGACCAGAGTGACGTGACTAGTTTGTTAGCTGCGGGTTAGCACGGACTGTGCACCCCACCCAACCGGCCATGTCCGGATTTGCGGGGATGCCAAAGGCCCCCAACATAGAGGCGTGTGCTTAGTAGGCGCCCGCGTCAAGGTGGCGGGGTTAATAACGACCCGGGATCAGCCCTTTTCCTGCCATAAGGCAGCCACCTCCTTGTTAGTAGTTGTGATAATTAATTTGTGTAGCGTGCCCTTTCTGCATTGGTGGCGGTGGCAGTCGCATAGGAACCAATGGCTGCGCACTTGAGCCTGATGTGTCGTCTTTGATGCGACCCACCTGGCTACAACTCCGCTCCTTTATAATTGATCATGACTGCAACCCCCTTCCATGCCTGGCTTGCTTTCAATGGTCGGGCGTGGCCCTCCGTCGATGCCAAACCAAAGCATGCGAATGCTTGCGTTGGAGGGGCCGTGGGCATGCCTAGGTACGATTCGCTGTCACACGGTGCCCGACGGGGCGGGCTGAACTCGTGGCTGCCGGACGGCGCAAGAAGGCAAACCTACACCGGAATGTTTCGGGCTTTCTGACAACGGCCAACAGTGGGGCGTTGTTGTTGTGCGCGTGCGGCACTCGGCTATCACGCACGCCTATCGCGCTCGCCTATGGCTACGGGTACGGTGTATGCATTTGCCTGGCTTATACTACGAACTACAGTACGCAGCAGAAGTGCAGTCTGTTTGAAATATGAAACACTTCGCCGTGTTATAATGGCCGTGGGCAGGAGATGACGTGACCGTGTCGCGATGGGGCGCGTGCCGTACGCGTTTGCCCCTACAGTTACACCACATCTTGCATACTGCCTCGGGCGCCCCGGGTCGGCTGGACAGTGACAGTCCACTGGCGAGGGTTGGCGGTGTTTGCCTGGCTTAAAATCCCCAACTACCGTATGCGGCAGAAGTTGCAGTAAGCGGGTTATGTGATGGCGCGTAGAGCGTATGGTTCATCTGCATCCACACGGGCAGCAAGTACGGGACATGAGTCGTACCTCCACAAGGTGAGCACGTGCGCGCGGCTGGTCCGCCCTGCCGAGTAATTATTCTCGGCCATGACCCAACAAAGCCAGCGCGAAGTGTGCGGCCGGGACTGATGCACGGCACCAAGTTGCCAAACCCTGCCAAACGCACGCTGCGGCGGATCTTGGAGCACCGGCAGCAGCCATCAGGGGCTGGTCAGCAGGGCAGATGGGAGTGGGTTGGGAAGCCGTTACCATGACGGCATAGGTCGTAGCTGAGTTGTGTCCACGCCGTTGATCCCCTGAAAACACGGCACGGCACGGTACCGCAGTGTGCATGGTCGGGTTGTTGGGCGTGAAGCAAGGGCGCTGGCTTCTCAGGTTGTAGGGCCAGGTCCTGTGCCTGGCTGGCTGTGACCCATCTGGTGCCCTAGGCCCAGCAGTTGCGGCGTGCGCGTGCATAGCGGAGGGGGAGAGCAAGGCCACGTGGAGGAGGAGAGTGCGGCGCCGCCCAAGAAGCGGCGCCGGCGCGCATGTTGAGGCCGGCCGGTGTCTGGTTGGCAGTCTTTGCTGGCATTGCACCGCACAGTATGTGGTAGGCCGCAGCAGTGAGGAGTGTTGTGGCTAGAGGTTTGCCTGCTGTTTGTTTGATGGCTGGCTGTGTTTGTCTTGGCAGTGGGATGTGGCTGGACGCATGGCGGCCGTGCCTATACGAACCAGTCCCGGCTATGTCCGGGGATGAGGTAGACGCTTGCGGCCTCAGACTAGAGACGTGGCGCGGGCGCAGCCCATTTTTCCCATGACCTTGTCCGGCATCCGGGGCCAAGGACAGGGGCACGTGCCAATCAGGTGCACGTTTCACAAACTCTTGGATGCTGATGTCGAGCTGCCCTGACCCACACTGCCCTGCCCTGCATGTGCCCTTGCATGTGTGCCCACCGACTGCGGTTGCCAGCCGCCAGCGGTGCCGTCGGTCTTCTCCTCTTAGCTCCCTCTTTGCTGCACTACGCCAGGACACGTGCTGCTGTTCCCTACTTGCACTCCGATTGCGGTTTGGAGCCTCCCCCGCACACACAGGTGACACAGCCCAGAGGCCCAGCCGCCCAGACATTCCTCAGCGTCCCCACAATGTAAGCGCGCCATGTCACACGAGGCTTTGAAGAAAGATCCGTATCAGTCCCAGCCGCCGACAGCACAGCCTAGCTACATTTGGATCCGGCTTGCAGCAGTGAAGCACAGCCCCTCTCAGCAGTACGCCAGCACCAGGCTATGACGGCGTCCGCGAAATGCCTGCAGCCACAATGCACTCCGTGTGCCAAGTTGCGTACCGTAGTTCAAAATAACACAGACAGTTGAAGCGCCGCCAAACACTGCGCATCTGAGGCGCTGCCACTACCGTCCGGTAAGCCTGTCGCGCTTCGAATGACATGCTTGACACACAGGAAGCAAACCTCACACGCCAGACGGCTCACACAGTCACACTTCGACCGCTGCAATCGCACTTATCCCGGGTTTGACATCCAGAACCCGACACACTGGCAGTCACACGCCATGCCGTTCACCCGCCATCACGAGACACGCCCGAGACTAGTACCGAATGTCCAGAATGGTGGGGGCACATTGCGGCAGGTTCGTTGCGGTCAGCTGGCTCCGGTGTCCTGCCATGCCCGCGCCAGTCATCGCCTTAACGGTGACAAGTAATCAACGGCTTCCGCCACACTGATCTTCAAACGAACAACCACACCGTAACGGCACGCGACCGCGGCACGGTGGAGGGGCATGCGCTCGGAACGCACACGCCGACACGCCCCTGCCTGCGCCGCCTGTTTACACCGCAGCCTCACGGCAGACATATTGGTTGATGCACTTTTTTGCGTCCAAAGAGAGTGGTGTGAGCAGCGACAATGCAGCTAGTGACGCGCTGCCGAATGCTGGGCCGCACTAAATTTCAAGGGCACCTTCGAGCCCAACACCCGCGATTCTTGACGCGCGTCTGCCGCTGAGTGAAGCTCCGAAGTGAGCGCGGTCGAACTATTTCCACCGTCTGCATCATACATTGACTTTCGCCTGAGGTCAGCCCAACCGTCGTCAGCCAGTCCAACCGTCCGAAAGCAATTCTAGGTCGCTGCCGCCCGAGACGCCTGATGTTGGCCCAGCAATGGCGCCCGCTCTGAGTGCCGCATGGTAATGATTACGCTGGCCGGGGGCGTGGCTATGAGCTCCGGGGCGACCATGAACGAGACTCCTTGGCGATAGCTGAGCCATAGCAGGCCACCAATTAGCATAGCACACCCAAATACCAGCCACTCAACCATCTGAGAGTTCTTAGCAGCGCAGGAACGCGAAGGGCGACTCGGGTGCAAAGGCGGGTGAGGCCGAAACAATAGTGTGGTGTTATAAAATTGCGTAGAGTGCAATCCTCTTGACAGTCTCATGAGTTTCGGAGGCCGAACTGGCTGCTTGGGGGCCTCGACTGCGCTGCCGAATGGGCGCCCGGACCCACGGTTCTTGGAGAGCAGCGAATGAACGAAGCCTACAAGGCTGCTGCTGAAGCTAGGAAATGTATTAACTGTCACTTAACACTCGGGCCAGGCTTTCAGGGGCTTTAACATTCGCACAGATCTGGCGTGCCAAGTCAGTTCGCTAAGCTTGCTGTCTGTGAGAGCCCTGAAGACGCACCTTACCTTGTTAATATCGCGCAAACAGTTGATACGCGAGCTTTAACTGCGAGTAGCCCAGGCCAAACTATTTCTGGGGCTTGGCACGCTGTGACTTTTCCTTGGCGTAACATTGAGGTTACGTTCAATACTGGATGCAGAATGATTAAGCAGTAGCTATATACAAAGTATTGCATTTCTGAGGCGCAGAGGGCCAGATGTCGGAATCGCAAGGCGGTTCCCAGCTCTCCGGGCCCGGGAACAAGGGCCCGGGCTTGAAACTCAAGCTCAAAGTGCCTCAAGCAGCCGTACAGCGCCTTGAAACCTCCGGCCCGGGCGCTGGCGCGCCTTCTCAGGGCGATGCACCAGCGCCTGGCACCACCGCTGTGGGCACCGCGGCAGCAGCGGGCGCTCCAGTCAACAAGATTCGGCTGAAACTGGCAAAAACGATGGCCTCAGCCGCTGGCGCGGGCTCGGGCGGAGCAGCAGCTGGCGCGGCGGGGCAGGACCCGCCGCACCCCCCTCCGCAGCCAGCCGCGGGCCCCTCCCCATTGCGGCCTGCAGTCGCGGGCGCGCCCTCCGGCCGACCCCCGCAGTCGCAGCCGCCTCCCCTGTCAGCCGGTGCCGCTGCCTCCAGGCCCGCCGCGTCACCGTCGCGCCCGGCTGCCGCCGCCGGCGCCCCGGCCTCCCCTCCCAGCACCGCCGGTGGTGCGGCGGCGGCTGCCCCTGGCGCCGCTGCCCCGGGTGGCATGGGCTTCGGCGCGGGGCGTCTGAAGCGGCCGCGCCCCGCTGACCTCGACTCCAGCCCACACAGCAGCACGCAGCGTCAGGCCGGTGCCAGCGGAGGCGGCGGCGCCGCCGGCGCCGGCGCCGGCACCGAGCATGTTGACGCAGCAGACCTGTTGGCAGATGACGACGACGATGAAGATAAGAGCGGCGGCGGCGGCGGCGGCGTAGCCGTTGTGCGCCGCCGCATTGCCGGCGGCGGCGGGGGCGGCGGCGGGAACGGGAGCGGCTCCGCCGCAGTAAAGGCCGAGGATGGACTGGAAGACGAGGAGGATGAGGAGGACGCGTTGGTGGGGCCGCGGCGGGGGCGTGTGCGCAAGGCCGCGCGCATTGCTGTGGAGGATGACGAGGACGAGGAGGACGAGGAGGGTGGCGGCGGCGGCGGCGGCGGCGGGGCCGGAGGCACGGGCAGCGCCAAGGCGGCGGCGGCGTCAGCCCAGCCGAAGGAAGGCGGCGTCGAGGAGGCGGACGAGGAGGAGGTGGTGGTGATCGGCGGCCGCAGCCGCAGCCGCTCGGTTGGAGCTGCCGGCGTCAGCGACGATGAGGCGGGTGATGGCGGCGGCGCCGCCGGCCCGGGGCCAGGAAGCAGCGCCGCCGCCGCCGCGGCCGCGGCCGCCGCCGCCGCGCCGCCAGGCAGCATGAAGGCGCGCGCCTTCGCGGCCGCGGCGGCGGCTGCGGCGCGCAAGGCGGCCGCGGAGGCGGCGGAGGCGGTGGCCGCCGCGGCCAAGGCGGCGGCGAAGCCGGCGAAAGACAAGGGCGGCAAGGGCGGCAAGGACGGCAAGGACGGCAAGGGCAAGGGCGGCGGTAAGAAGTACGGGAAGGAGCGGGACAGCGACCACGAGCTGCCTGACGACGCCTACGATGAGCCGGTGAGTGGAGGGGTTTGGGTCGGAGTTATGAAGGTAGCTGCTTAAAATTTGAGCCGTACTCAAGAGTGTGAAGCGGGCTTGTTGCACGCGGGGCGTGTGACGCCTGGCCGGCTGGCTGCCTGACAGAAAGGGTCGCCAGGCTCTGAACCTGGCCTCACCCGATACGTACGGCACACCACATGCCTTCCTCACGTCAATCTTCCGTTCTTTCCACCTCCCTGTACCCCGTGCCCTATACCCCGTGCCCTGTGCCTTGTGGCCTGCGCCCTGTGGCCTGTGCCCTATGTGCTCCGGCCTGATGCGCCCTGCTTTCCCTGCTCCGGCCCCCAATGTCAGGTCTCTGATGACGACGTGGAGGTGGTGGAGCCGGAGTCGGATGATGACTATGTGGATGACGACGACGACTGGAGCGACGAGGACAGGCCGCGGGGGGGAGCCGGCGGCAGGCGTGGCGGGCGCGGCGGCGGGCGCGGCGGCAGGGGTGGCGGCGGCGGGCGCAGTAGTAGCGTCAGGTGCATGGGGGTCCGGAGCCGGCTCCGGGGAAGGGTTTTTAGGGGTGTGCGTTTGGAAGTTTTCTTTCGTGCGATGCGAGACCCGGTTCGTGCCCAACACTTTGTGGCCGGAAAATTTCAAAACCCTCTTCTGACAAAACCCTCTTCTGACGCGTTCATCTTCATAAAGCATCTTCGGCAATCGGACAGCTTGGAGATTCTCTGTTGCCCTGCTGCCCTGTTGCCCTGCTGCCCTGCCGCGCCAACCCCTCCTTCCCTCGCTCCCTCACCCCCCTTCCCTCCTGCCTTTCTGCCCTCCTCCCCCCCGGTTCACTTCTTAAGTACACATGCATGCAACCCCCCCCCCCCATACCCCTCCCCCGCAGGGCCATGCGCGAGCGGGCTCTGGGCGGCGACCCCGACGGCGCCGCGCCCTATGACACTGACTTCACGTCGCTGCTGCTCAAGCCCGACCACAGCAACCGGCCGCTGTGGGTGACGCCCGACAACCGCATCTTCCTGGAGACCTTCTCGCCCATCTACAAGCAGGCGAGGACAGAGGCGGAGGGAGGGACAGAGCTTGTGTTTTTGTGTGTGTGTGTGTTAAAGAAACAACAAAACGAAGCCCGCCCAAGCGGCGCCGGAGTTACTTACGGATACCTACCGAATATGTGTGTGTGTGTGTGTGTGCGTGCGTGCGTGCGTGCGTGCGTGCGTGCGTGCGTGTGTGTGTGTGTGTGTGTGTGTGTGTGTGTGTGTGTGTGTGTGTGTGTGTGTGTGTGTGTTAAAAAACGAAACGAAAGCCCGCCCAATGACGCGACGGAGTTACTTACCTATACCTACCATTTTACCGAGCGTCGCGTGACTGTCGTGACCCAGGTAGTCATACTTACCCGCGATAAGCCTGGAACCCACGGGCGACCATTCGGCCTGACCCCGCGATGCACCTGTATGCGTCCATGCTCCGCACCCTGGGCGCGCTAAACAACGTTTACCCAGCACGCCTAATTCCCAGATTCCCGCCCGCTGGTCGTAGTCGAGCTCACTCATAGGCAAAAGCGGTGTGTGTGTGTGTGTGTGTGTGTGTGTGTGTGTGTAAATGTAACGAGTGTGTGTGACGACCTGACGTGTTGACTTGCGCACCCGCACATCTGCCCGCCGCCTGCTCCACACCCCACCCGCTTTGCACATAAAGGTTTGTTGGAAAGCACTCCGCAGCTCACTCAGCCACACACACACATCCCTTATTTGCTTTCCTTACACACATACATACACAAACACAGGCGTACGACTTCCTCATCGCCATCTCTGAGCCCGTGTGTCGCCCCGAGGTGCGGGCAGGAGAGGAGGGGCCGGCCCAGCGGCGTGCCGGGAGGGCAGATGGGGGGGGGGGCGGCAGTGTGGGGAGTATGCGGGAGTCTCTGCAACGTGTGCCGTCTCCACATCGCCGCCTTCTGCCAGTCATCCCTCCCCGCCCAGTCTGCCTTTGGTCCAGTTCAGTTCGCGTACCCACAACCCCCGCACACACCTCCCCCTGCCCTCCACCCCCTCTTCCCCCCCTGCTAGGCCATGCACGAGTACCAGCTCACTCCCCACAGCCTGTACGCCGCGGTGTCTGTGGGGCTGGAGACCGAGACCATCATCAACGTGCTCAACAGGTGCGGAGGCGCGAGGAGGACTGGGGGAGGAGGGGGAGGAGGAGGGCTGAGGAGGTGGAGGAGGGGGAGGAAGAGGGGGTGGAGGGGGAGGAGGAGGGCGGCAGGAGGGGAGGAACACCGGGATTGGAAGGCTGGGGTGCCAGGCCCTGGGCTGCAAGGGGGGGCGTGTGCCGAGGAGAAGCTGTGGACCGCCAGTATGCGCGCGCCCGGGGCCCCCACCCACTGGCCCCCACCCCAACCCTCTCACTGCCATATGGAGGCCCCGACTGCAACAACCAAGTGCCACAACCGCCAACCAACCGCCAACCGCCACCCCCACCCCCCAGGCTGTCCAAGGTGCAGCTGAGTGAGGACACCAAGTCCTTCATCCGCGACAGCACCGCCAACTACGGCAAGGTGCGTGTGTGTGTGGGGGGGGGGGGAGAGTGGAGATGTGGAGGCGTGTGTGGAGGCGTGTGCTGGGGTATATGTTTTTTTGTGTCGGCGTATGTGGAGGCGTATGGAGAGGCGTGTACGGAGGCGTGGGGGAGGGGTTCCATCTATAAGCGCACGCGCCCGTCTAAAGCTAACTGAAACGAATCATTTACACATACACACACTGCTCACGCCTGCAGGTGAAGCTGGTTCTGAAGCACAACCGGTTCTATGTGGAGTCGGCCTACCCCGAGGTGCTCAAGCGCCTACTCAAGGTGCGGCGGGGGAGGAGGGGGAGGAGGGGATTGCCGTTCATATGTAAGAACGGAGTGATTTAATGGCGGGAAGGCAGTGGGCGTGTGGACGGGTGGGCACAAGGCGCATCTTATCTATGCGTTTTCTGCTTTACTCCAGCGAGCCCTGGCCTGTTTGTTTGTTGCCTGATGCTCCCTCGCTCGCAGGACAAGGTCATTTCGGAGGCGGCGGTGGGCGGAGGTGAGGCCGAGCTGGCCAGGGCCACCTAGCAATGGGGGGGAGAGGGGGGGGATAGCCATTCATGTGGAGAACGGAATAATTAAATCAGGGCGGGAGTACACTAGATGGGGAAGCCGGCACTGGTATCCACTTGTTCTCACCATGACCGTTAACCAGATTAACAGATTATTGTGACAATGACTGGTAACAGGTGATTCTCACCATGACCAGCAATGAAAGGGATTCATACCTACGGCAATTGTCTCAAACTTGTCCCTGTCCCCGGCTTCTGTTGCGTGCAGGCATCATCCAGAAGAGCCGGGCCCTGCGCGAGTACGCCGCCGCCAACATCACCACCGCCGTGGACATGGTGGAGGGGGAGGCGGCGGAGGCGGCGGCAGGGGGCGGCAAGGCGGGGGCGGGGGCAGCGGCGCCGGACAAGGGCGGCGGAAGCGGCAAGGGCAAAGGGGACACGCAGCAGGGGGAGGGGGAGGAGGACGAGGACGGGGGCACGGGCGCGTACGGCACGGCGTTTAAGGACATTGCAGCAGAGGAGACGGAGAAGGAGGTGCAGGAGTTCGAGGTCAAGGAGGACAAGGTGGGTAGAGGGGGAGTGTGCGTGTGTTTGTTTGCTTGTGTCACTGTGGGGCGAAGGCTCTCAGCAAACGTCCAAAATATCACCCTTGTGCAAACACAAGCCCCCACGCACTCGCGCCCAGCCCTGTTCCCCACCCTGCCCAGCCTGTACCCCCCTCTTCCCTCTGCCTCCCCCACCCGCTGCTCCCTCTCCCCCTCTCCCCCTCTCCCCCCGCTCTCCCTTTTAAACACATCCTTGCAGCCCTCGCCCCTCTCCCCCCTCTCCCCCCCCCTCGCCCTCCCTCGCCCTCCCTGCCTCCCTCCCCCCCTCCCCCCCTCTGTTTCCTTACGGGATTGGTTCAAAATTAACCCCCCTCCCCCACCTGTACCTGCCTACGCCTTCACTTCTTAATTAATCATGAATGTAAATCCCCCCTCCCCCCCCTCTCCCCCCTGCCTCCCTCCCCCCTTTCCCCCCCTCAGGTGGAGGAGGTGAAGAAGCGCTGCATGCCCGAGGGCCTCAACTACCCCATGCTGGAGGAGTACGACTTCAGGTGGGCAGGAGGGTGGGGGGGAGGGGGAAGGGGGGGAGGAGGGATAATAATTACACTTGGTAGTGGCGAAGCCACTGATGACTAGGGCTGACAAGCCCTAGTGTTGGGTGAGCGCGTTCCACACGCTCACCCCTAAGCACGCCCGACACAGCAGGGGATAGGGCCCCAGTCCTGGTCAAGGCAAAAGAGACACGGAGACACAAGGCTCACGCCTTCCACGCCTTCTCCACCAAAAAAAAGCACAACAGCCAGCAGGCTAGGGCGGAGAGGAGGGGAGAAGGGGGGAGAAGGGGTGGAGGGGGGGGTTTACATGCATGATTGGCTAAGAGAATGGTGGAGGGTAGGCGATCTTGGGGGGGAGGGGAGGGGAGGGGGGAGGTACCTGCTTGAGCCCAACAATGAAGGTAGTGCGGGGGTTGAGGAGGGGAGCGGGGGAGGGGGAGGGGTTGGACGTCCTTGAAAGACGGGGCGTGGGGCGGGGAGCAGAGGGCGGTGAACGGAGGGCGGAGTACACACGCACACACACACGCACACGACTACCTGGGTGACGACAACCACGCGACGCTCGGTAAATTGGTAGGTATCCGTAAGTAACTCCGGCGTCGTCTGGGCGGGCTTTCGTTTCGTTTTTTAACACACACACGCACACGCACACGCACACGCACGCGGCGGCCCACGCACAGGAACGACCGGCGCAACCCCGACCTCCTGCCCTTCGAGCTCAAGCCGCACGTCAAGCTACGGCCCTACCAGGAGAAGTCGCTGAGCAAGATGTTCGGAAACGGCCGCGCGCGGTGAGGGCGGGGGGGTGGGGTGGGGTTTCGCAGTGTTGTTGTCACTACTACGAAGAATGGATTGGGGTTAGGAGGGGCTGAGGTGTCCGCTGTTGGGTGCCATTGGCTTGGGCTTCAGTGGGCGCCGGTCTGGATGCTCCCTCCTGTCATACGCCCCATCCGGCCCCCTACCGAGCCTGTGCGGCGCTGCCAACCAAGTTCGACTGGACTCGCGCTCCTCTCCCTCCTCTCCCTCTCGCCTCGCCCCCTTTGGGTTCTGGAATGAACAACCTCCCTCCTCAGTGCATCTTCCTCACCCCCCAACTTGTGACTCGGTTCTCCATCAACAGCTGCAAACCCCCCCATCTCCTCTCCCCCCCACCTCTTCTCCCCCCCTTATCTCTTCTCCCGCCCTCATCTCTTCTCCTCCTCCTCTTAGCTAACCATGAATGTAACAACCCCCCCTACGCTTCTCTGTACCAATCTTTGCAACCCCCCTCATCTCCCTCCCCCCTCCCCTACTCGCATTGCACGTTTGCTTGTATGTCTGTGCCGCCTGTTTGCCGTTTGAGTCCGCCACGCCTGACTGCCGCTCGCCCTTTTCCTGTGTGTGCTTCCCCTTGCGCGCGCGGCTCTGGCGTGGCTTGCATTGCTGAGCGATTAGGTGAGTTCGCGGGGTCCCGGTTTCGCGCCGCAGCAGCTAAGCTAGCCACCTAGACGCATGCACTCAGCTTCTTTACCAACGAGCCTTACTTATCACCACTACTACTCCAGACTACTTGCTTTCAATAGGAACTTAGTATTTTAGCGTTAGCCGCCACGGAAACACGGGGGAACCAGCAGCCTGCCGCTGGCGAAACAACGGTATGGAATGCGTCGCGTGTGCCCGCTGTACCTCTGGACGTCGGCACTTCACTTCATATTTGATACACACCATCCCATGGATGGCTACCCCCCTCCCCCTCCCCCCTCCCCCTTCCCCCTCCCTCCCTGCAGCTCCGGCATCATCGTGCTCCCCTGCGGCGCCGGCAAGTCGCTGGTGGGTGTGGCTGCGGCCAGCCGCGTCAAGAAGAGCTGCCTGTGCCTGTGCACCAGCAGTGTGTCGGTGGACCAGTGGAAGTACCAGTTCCAGCTGTGGACGTCCATTGGTGGGGGCGGGGCTGGGGGAAAGGGGGAGGGCGGGGGGGGGGGATGGGGGGAAGGGGGAGGGGAGGGGAGGGGGCTGGAGGGCGGGGTGGGTGGGTGGATGGGTGTGGGCTGGAGGGCGGGGGCTAGGCGGGACTGGGGCTGCGGCGCGGGGTGCTATGCCGTACGTTGGACTGCAGGGCTCATCAAACACCTGTGCTCGCTGGCGCGCTTTCATCTGCTTGCTCGCTCGCTCGCTCGCACACAGGTGACCACCAGATCGCGCGCTTCACATCTGAGAACAAGGAGATGTTCCCAGGTGGGCGTGTGTTGCTGTCTCTCTCTCTCGCTCTGTGTGTGTCTGTGCTTCTGTCGGTTGTGTTGTTGTTGCGGTTCGACAAAATCCAGTCTTCTGTCTCGAGGCACGGGGCCACCCAGCCGAGAAACAAATGTGCATGGACCCCAACCCCCAACCTCACCTCCAACTTGTGATACAATCACTCCGTTCTTCACATGCACGGCTACCCCTCCCAATTCCCCCCTCCCTACGACTTCACTTCTTAATTAATCATGAATGTAACTCCCCTCAGGCGAGGCGGGTGTGCTGGTGACCACCTTCACCATGATCGCGTTCAGCGGCAAGCGCTCCGAGGAGAGCGAGCGCATCATGAACATCATCCGCAGCCGCGAGTGGGGGCTGCTGCTCATGGACGAGGTGCACGTGGTGCCCGCGCAGATGTTCCGCACGGTGGGGGCGGGGGGATGGGGGGGGGCGGGGGGGGGGCGGGGGGCGGGGGGAGTGTGTGTGTGGGGGGGAGAGGGAGTGTGTGTGTGAGAGAAAATGGGGGGAGGGGGGAGTTAGGGGAGGGGGAGAAGGGGAGAGGGGAGAAGGGAGAAGGGGTTAGGGAGAAAGGGGGAAGGGGGAGAGGGGTGCTGATTTGGCAAGCCCCACTAAGAAGGGTTTGAGGGCAGGTCGGGGGCGGCAGGCAGGAGGCTAAGGAGGCACCAGACAGCAGAAGGGGCAGGGGGGATTAAGAGGCAGAATGGCGGAGGGAGAACACTCCTGAGCCCTATTCGCCTCGCCCCTCTCTCTCACCCTGTCTGCCCCCCCACCCTGTCTACCACTCAACTAATCATGAATGTAACCCACCCCCACACCCCTCCACCCCCCAGGTGATCAGCACGTGCAAGAGCCACTGCAAGTTGGGCCTGACAGCCACACTGGTGCGCGAGGACGAGCGCATCGCAGACCTCAACTTCCTCATCGGTAGGAGGGGGATTGCGGTGGGTGGGGGGGATAGGGGGAGGGGAGAGGGGAGGGGAGGGGAGGGCGCAGCCTAGGAGATTGGCAGGTGGCGGCTGTGGGACGCGTCATCGCGCTGGCACGGCCCCACGCACACGCGCACGCAGGCCTGTGTGACATGAGGCATGCCACATGCGCGTCAACCCCCTCCCTCCCCCCCTGCTCCTCCCCCTCCCTCCCTCTCCTGCTCCTCCCTCAGCGCATCCTGTACTGCGTTTCCAAACATCCTTGCAACCCCCTCCCCCTCCCCCTGCTCCTCCCCCTCCTCCCTCTACCTCCTCCCCCTCCCCCCCCTGTGTAGGCCCCAAGCTGTACGAGGCCAACTGGCTGGACCTCACTCGCGCCGGCCACATCGCCAACGTGCAGTGCGCCGAGGTGTGGTGCCCCATGACAGCAGAGTTCTACAGGTGGGGTGGCGAGAGAGAGGGGGGCGGGGGGGGGCAGGGGGGTTGAGGGGGCAAGTGGGGTGGCGGGGGCGGGGAGGGAGGGTGTAGGGGAGGGGAGGGGAGGGGAGGGAGGAGAGGGAGGGGAGGGAAGGGAGGGAGGAGAGGGTGTAGGGGGCGGGGGAGGTGCAGGGAGGTGAGGGAGGAGGAGAGGGTGTAGGGGGGGGGCGCGTGGGAGGGAGAAAGAGCGCCTGCGAGAAGGGAAACGCGAGGGTACGGAGGTGGACGGGGCGCTGTGTGTGTATGCGTGTGCATGGTACGCCGGTACGCGTGTAGAAGCTCCAAACTCATACCCCAAACCGCAAGTACACACACACACACGTTTCGGACCCAACCCCCCGCAGGGAGTACCTGAAGAAGGAGAACAGCGGTCGCAAGCAGCTGCTTTACGTGATGAATCCCAACAAGTTCATGGCGTGCCAGTTCCTCATCGACTTCCACGAGCGAGTGCGGGGAGACAAGGTGGGGAGGGAGGGGGAGGGGAGGGAGGCGGAGCGGGAGAGGGGAAGCACGGGGAGAGGAAGGGGGGAGGGGGTTGGAAAGGAGGCGGGGAGGCAGGGGAGGGCGTGGCGCGAATGCAAGGTTGCCCGACATCAGGCTTGACGCCGGTCATACACTCATACCACCTCAAGCCCATTACCAACTCCATCCCCCAACCCTCAACTGCGCCCCCCCCCCACCTCCCCCCCCACAGTGCATCGTGTTCAGCGACAACATCTGGGCCCTGCGCGAGTACGCCACACGCAGTGAGTGGCGCCGCCGCCAGCGCCGCCGCCGGCAGGAACAGCAGCAGCAGTGCCGACCTGTGCGTGCCGCCGTGTCCCCATGCTGCTGCCTACCCCCTGCCCCCGCCCCCCCCACTCGCCTCACCCGCCTACACCCACCCCTACCACCCCATGCCCCCCCCCCACACACGTCCCCCCTTCTTGAATACGGTATTTATGAATGTAACCCCCTCTCCGCATGAACGGCTACCCCCCCCCCCCCCTTATCTCCCCCCTCCCCCCTGGCAGTGCGCAAGCCCTTCATCTACGGCCCCACCAGCCACGCCGAGCGCACCCGCGTGCTGCACGCCTTCAAACACAACCCCGACATCAACACCGTGTTCCTGTCCAAGGTGCGGCGCGGGGGGGGGAGAGCAGAGGTGTTGCTGTGTGTGTGTGTGTGTGTGTGTATGTGTTTGTGTTGAGAGCCCAACGTGCCTCTCACATCCCTCCCACATGCCTCCCACCACATCCGCTGCCCCTGCTGCTGCTCCTGCCCTCTCGCCCCATCCCTCACCTCTCATCCCTCATCTCTCACCCCTCATCCCTCATCCCTCTGACCAGGTGGGTGACAACAGCCTGGACATCCCGGAGGCCAACGTGCTCATCCAGATCAGCAGCCACGCCGGCAGCCGCAGACAGGAGGCGCAGCGCCTGGGCCGCATCCTGAGAGCCAAGCGCGGCAAGGCCGGCAGCGGGCACGAGGGCGAGGTGGGGCAGGGGCAGTGGGAGTGTGCGTGTGAGTGTGTGTGCGTGTGCGTGTGTGGGTGTGGGTGTGGGTGTGTGTGCGTGTGGGTTTGTGTGTGTGTGTGTGTGTGTGTGTGTGTGTGTGTGTGTGTGTGTGTGTGTGTGTGTGTGTGTTGTTCGTGGTGGTGCGGTGATGTGTGTGTGTGTGTGGGGGGGGGGGGGGGCGGGGGATACCGTACTGCCAGGAAATATTTTTCATAATTCGTTTTTTGGCGTTGAGAAAAACAATCTCGAAAAAAGTTAAAATGAAAAAACTTTATAGCTGCGTGAAAACTGGGGGTTACGCGAGGAAGGGCAGCGGGGTGGGGCACACGCGTGTGTGTTCCGACGGTCACACACACACAGCGCCACACGTTTCTGGATGCACCGGATCATAGTGCGCATTGGGTCGGCTGCTGGGCCAGATAGGTCGGAGAGCTTGGAATGGAGCAGTGGGAGTCGTTTCCCTATGGTGTACAGTACCGTATGCTGTCTGGTGGGGCTGCGCCGGCGTGTGGCAGAGCAACCAATCCCGCCCCAGCAAATAAAAGTTGGACGTTGGAGTCCAACCGGCATTGTGGGGGCATGTTTGGGAATCGCCGACATGTCCGTGCCGCCGCCCCCGCCCCCGCCCCCGCCATGCGTATCTCAGCTGCTCACCGGTTGCTCCGCGGCCCTCCACATCCCCGACCCCGCATCCCCTCTCTTTCCCCCCCTCTCCCCGCCCGCCTTGGCAGTTCAACGCCTTCTTCTACACGCTCGTGTCCAACGACACCCAGGTGCGTGCAGGGGGTGTGGAGGCGAGGCGTGTGGCGGCGTGGGCGTGTGGCGGCGTGGGCGTGTGGAGGTGTGGGCGTGTGGAGGCGTGGGGCTGGGCGCCGTTCCAACACACACACACACACACACACACACACACACACACACACACACACACACACACACACACACACACACACACACACGAGCTGTCCCGACTGTCCTGTATGTGTCCGGTCCTGATGCGCTCAACCCCCACAGGAGATGTTCTACTCCACCAAGCGCCAGCAGTTCCTCATCGACCAGGGCTACTCATTCAAGGTGGGTGGGGGGAAGAGGGGTGGATGGATGGGATGAGTGGAGGGGAGAGGGAGCGGGGCGGAAGTGGCAGTGGCGGCGGCGGTGTGTGTCTGTCTGAATGATAATGTCCTGACTGCGCCTCCGCTATCCTCTTTCCTCGTCATCTCAATACTGCTTTCGTACGACAGTCATACCGCTCCTACCCCTCCTCCGCCTCCTCCTCCTCCTCGCCTCCCCTGCTCCAGGTGGTGACCAACCTGCTGGACGCTGCGGGCGGCGGCGAGGGCCTCATGTACAGCGACCGGCCCAGTCAGCTGGACCTGCTCAGCCGCGTGCTGTCGGCGGGTGAGGGAGAGGGGGGGGCAGGAGGAGGGGGGAGGAGGGGAGGGGGTTGTAAATACCAGCCCAAACTAAACCAAACCCAACGAAAACGAGCGGAGCACAGGGGGCAGGAGCGGGGGAGAGGAGGGGAGGGAGGAGGGTAGGGAGGAGGCAGGGAAGAGGGCAACGAAGAATGGGAGGTTGAAGGAAGGAAGAAAGGACGGGGCAGTTGCGGGACGGGGAGCGATGGGAAGTGACATACAGGGCCGCGCTCGGCAGCAGTAGCACACCGGCAGCTCCCTGCTCCCAGACCACTTCACCGTTCACACCCTCTCTCCCATCACTGCCACCCACCCTCGCTCCCACGAGTACAACCCTCTCCTCCGCGCTCTACGGCTTCTGGGCTGGCAATGGCTTACGGTATCCTGTCATTGGAACAAACCAATCCAACCCACCCGTTTCCCCCACAGGCATGGAGGAGGCGGGCGTGGAACACCTGCGCGACGAGGACGCCGAGGGACTGACGGCGGCGGGCGGCGGCCGGCCGGCGGCGCGGCGGCGGCTGGGCGACATGGCGGCGCTCACTGGCGGCGCCGGCTACCGCTACATGGAGTACGGCACTGGCGGCGGCGGCGGGCGCGGCGGCGGCGGCGGGCGCGGGCGGGGCGGGTACCAGGGCACCAAGGCGCAGTCGTGGGCGCGCAAGCTGGGTGTGGCGGCGAAGCGGTGAAGGGGGGGGGAAGGGGAGGGGAGGGGTGAGGAGGGAGGGGTGGTGATTCAGGGTGTGGTGGTGAGTGTTGGAGGTGGAGGTGGTGAATGTGGGGTGGTGAGGTTGTGTGGGGCTTGTGTGTGTGTCTGTCTTGTGGATGGGTGCGGGGGTGCGGTGCACGGGTGCGGTGTGAAGAAGACCAATTCATCCTGGGCGTGGGTGTTGTACGTGACTTTCAAAGGCGGGTGTGATACGGTACTGGGTGGGTGTATTCCTGCACCGGTGTGTGCCGGTGTGTGTCCAGGGCCGTGGCAGAGGCAGGATGGGCCCGCATTTAGGGCTTTAGGAGAAGCCAAACAGTTTACATGCATGGCGCAGTTACGCACTGCGGGCGGGTATGTACGATATAGGGGGGGAGCAGGCTGCAGGCAGACAGCCAGTATGCTAGCAGGCAGACTCAGGAGTGCAGGAGATGGACATGTATCAGATGTATGGACGACTGTTACAGTTTTGTGCAGGGCGTGAGTTCAGGAATTGCTGGCGGTAGGATGCCCCGGAATGAAGGGGCTGTGCTGCTGCCGTGCTACGGTGCGCACGCTTCGAATACGGTTATACGGTACTTTGCGACGGGCAAGAGGTGCCCCTGTAATGGGGCCCAGCAGACTCCACAAAGCTTTTGTCACCTTGGGCCCCGATGCCCCATGCCTCTGGGCACGCCACGCATGACACGGTCGACGAACCGCCTGACCGCGAACTTTACTTTATTTCCGTTTCATAGGTGAGGTATTCATACCTTCAATTGCATAACCTTGGCGCCTTGGCGGGGCGCTGGAACCCGAAAGTCGCCCTCGCGCCCTCGGCACTTTAAATATCGACCGCTATAATTCAACCATCTAATCAACTAGTTTGTTTGATTCATAGCAAAGATGGAGGCCCCAAAGGCGCCTGCGGAGCCATCCTGGCCCGGCGTGCTGCGAACCAAGGAGTTCAAGGAGAAGGTTAGCAATTCGTAGGCTTGCCTTGTATTTTAAACACTGTGGGACCAATTGCTAGCAAGCGACTTGCGCTTGGGCTGACATTTAGGCGGGCACCCGTCGCAGATCAAGTCAGCAAAGGTGCTGTGCGTGGGCGCTGGCGGCATTGGCTGTGAGCTGCTAAAGACGCTGGTGTGCACGGGCTTCCGGAACATCGAGGTGGTGAGTTGGGGCCGAGTCGGCCGGGCCTCGACCGGGGGGAGGAGTGACACTGGTAGGTGGAGAGGTCCCTCCAAGTTGGCAGGGCGGTCTTACAGCCCAGCTCACAGCCGGTGTTGCCCCGAAAGCAGACGTGAGCGGGAAGGGTGAGGCGGCCCTAGCTGCCGTCGTGGCGGGGGGGCCGAGTAAACGGACATGGGAGGAAAAGGAGTGGGGGCTGGCACCTGCCGCCTGAAGTGTTTACAGCCACGGGTGTAGGATGCCGTGGGAGGGCAAGACTCCGCGCCCCGGGTGGTGTGCCCTTACGAAGGCGTCCTTACGGTGGCGGGACGCGTGTAGGCCCGTGAGCCCGTGGAGCTGGGCTGACACTTGACTGGGGGCGCCACAGCGGGGTCGTGGCCGAGATACGATAGACACTGCCGAGTGCCGGCCGGGGGGGGGTGCAAGGATTGGTAGGGAGGAAATCGTGAATTCCAGCCCAAACTGAAGCAAACCAAGCTACAACAGGCGGAGCGGCTACAGGCACAGGCTACAGTGACACGCGTGTGCTGCCGTGGGGCTGGGGAGGGTGGGTGCGGGGGCACGCACTTACCGCTAGTGCTGACTTGGCTCACTTCTTGCGGACTGAGGGATATGCCCCCGCCGCCCCCGTGCCGACCCCATGCCAACCCCACCGATTTCCCCGTTCCCCCGGCGGCAGATTGACCTTGACACCATTGAGACCTCCAACCTGAACCGCCAGTTCCTGTTCCGCAAGCACCACGTGGGACAGAGCAAGGCCAACACCGCGGCGGCCGTGGTGCAGGTGCGGGCGCGCTGTATCGGGGTGTGTGGGGAGTGAGTGTGTTGGGAGTGAGGCCAGGGGAGTGTAGGTTGCTGGAGGGAGGTGGTGGTGTGTTTTGGGGGCGGGCGGGAGCATTGGGGCGTGGGCTGCGGGCTGGCCGTGCGGACGACGATGACGGCTGGTCACCGGCTGGGCGGGTGGGAGTTCCCAAGCACGGGCGTGAGCACAACGGTACCGTATCTTGTGGTGTGGCTGATCGCTCCATCGGTTGACACCGCCGCGTTTCTAAGCTTTCAGTTTACGCCTGAAGCAAGTACACAACCTGCCTACCAAATAATACGTGTGTGTGTGTGTGTATGTGTGTGCACCCGCAGGGCTTCTGCCCCGGCGCCTCCATCACGCCGTACCACGCCAACGTCAAGGAGGGCCGTTTCGACGTGGACTTCTTCCGCCGCTTCGACCTGGTGCTCAACGGCCTGGACAACTTGGAGGTGGGAGGGATGGGGCGGCGCATGGGGCATGGGGTGTGTGTGGAAGGGTGTGCGTGGGAGGGTTGAGATTGTTTCCATTCCACGGATTGCAGTAAGGACAGCTAGAGCAAACCGTGAGATGCAGAGGCAAAGAGCGCGGGGGAGCCCGTGGATGGGTTTGGGTGTGGGTTTGAACTTGTCGTCGGGGTGGTTTTGTCGGGGGCACGGAATGGGAGGATGTGTCGGGGCCCGTTCACAAGCACATGCACGACTCACCGCTGCCCCCCCCCTCTGCCGCCACGCTGCCTCCACGTTGTCGCTGTTGCTGTCACCTGTCAGGCCCGGCGGCACGTGAACCGGCTGTGTCTGGCGGCGGAGCGGCCGCTGGTGGAGAGCGGCACCGCGGGGTACCTGGGCCAGGTGCGTGTGCGTGTGTGTATAGGGCGGGGGGGGGGGGGTTAACTTTGAACCAATCCCGTAAGGAAACAGTCGCGCTGCAAGGAGAAACTGCAGCCGCATATGCGAGGGGGGGGGGGCGGGCGGGGCGGGGGTTACATTCATGATTAATTAAGAAGTGAAGTCGTAGGCAGGTACAGTTGCAGTTGCGGGGGGGGGAGAGGCGGGGCAGGTAAAATGGCGCAGCACATCATGTTTTGTACGCGCCCCTGAAAAACACATGCGGCCGAGGGCATGTGAGATGGGTTGGGTTCCCCAGTTCCTGGCTACCACCCAACCAATGCCTGCCACCCCCAAACGCCCCGCTGTGCAGCCACCCCGCCCCTTCACTCTCCCTCCTCTGTGCCCTGCCCCCGCCTCTCCTAACACCCTCCCCCCTGGTGCTCAGGTGACGGTGCACATCAAGGGCCGCACCGAGTGCTTCGAGTGCAGCGCCAAGCCCGCGCCCAAGACCTACCCCATCTGCACGCTGCGCAACACGCCAGACAAGCCCATCCACACCATCGTGTGGGCCAAGGACCTGCTGTTCAACAGGCTGTTCGGCGCGCCGGACGCCGTGTCGGGTGAGAGGACTGGGGGGTTTAAGTCTGAACCAATCCATTTAGAAAGGAAACAGTAGCGCTGCAAGGAGAAGCCGCAGCCGCACGAGTGAGGGCAGGGGGGCATTGTTTTCGCCATTCCCAGTCAGGGGAATCAGAGCCCCGAAGGCGAAGCCCCTTAGGTCAAATCTGCAACAACCCCAGCCCAATGTGTGCCGCCCCAACGCGCCTCTACTTACCCAAACCGATCCTTCACAATCGTCCTTACCCAAACCCACCCCTCACAGATCTTGACGACCAGGCGGCACGCGAGGGCGGCCAGCCGGGCAAACAGGAGGAGGGCGACAAGGAAGGGGGCGAGGGCAAGGAGGGGGCAGCCGAGGCGGGGGAGCAGAGCGAGGAGGCGCGAGCCGCCGCCGCCTCGGCCGCCGCCGCAGCCGCGCAGGCCGAGGACCCGTCCTTCTTCCTGCGCCGTGACGGCGAACCGGCGCTCGAGTACGCGGCGCGTGTGTTTGGCCGCGTGTACACCACCGACATCCAGAGGCTGGCGGAGGTCAAGGTGGGTGCGGTGGGGTGTGTGTGTGTAGAGTGTGTGTGTGGGGGGGGGTGGAGGTTTGGAGGGGGGTGAAGGTTTGGAGGGGTGTGTGTGGGGGGGGGGGGTGGGGGGCGGGTGCGCCGCGTGCACTTGCCGCCCCGCCCCGCCGACGAACGTTTGGCGACGCCCCTTACGCACACAAAACCTATACACACGCGGGCGTCGCACCGCATCGCAACACACACGTACAGTCCTGCGTGCTTCCTTCCCTTGTGCTCTCTGACACCCCTACATATTCATACACACACACACACACACACATTACACGCACCCCAGGAGCTGTGGGAGAAACGGCCGCCCCCCCGGGCGCTGCATCTGGACCAGCTGCTGCCGCCGGCCGAGAGGGCGGCGCTGCAGGCGGCGCTGGACAAGGCGGCAGAGGCGGGAGCGGGGGCGGGCGCCAGCGCGTGCAAGCTGCTGGGGCTGAGTAACGCCAGCCAGGTACGGCGTGTGTGTGTGTGTGTGTGTGTATGAGCAGGTGTGTGTGTGTGTGTGTGCATGTGCGTGTGTGTGTGTGTGTGTGTGTGTGTGTGTGTGCGTGTGTGCAGGTGTGTGTGTGTGTATGTGCGTGTGTGTATGTGCAGGTGTGTGTGTGTGTATGTGCAGGTGTGTGTGTGTATGTGCGTGTGTGTATGTGCAGGTGTGTGTGTGTGTGTGTATATGTGCAGGTGTGTGTGTGTGCATGTGTGTGCGTGTGTGTATGTGCGTGTGCGTGTGCGTGTGTGCGTGTTCTGTATTCAAGGTACCGACGGTGCCGTCGACACTAGCGATGTACCCATACACCCACACGCTCGCTCCACCCCCTGTGCAGAAGTGGACTCCCGGCCAGAACGCGGCAGTGCTGCTGCTAGCCACGGCGCTGTACCACACCGTGCGGCCCAGCGAGGTGCGCGTGTGTGTTTGGGGGCGGCTGAAGTACGGTATGATACCGGTTAAACCAAGAAGGGGGAAATGTCACGACAACCAACCGCAGGGTGCGCTGCCCCAGTGCCCAGCCCTGCACGTTGCTCGAACACATGCCCCCCGACCCTCCTTGCGATATGAGTATACTCAGTCCCTTTTGGGCCGCTTCCTTCCGCTTCCCTCCCCGTCGGCACTTTGCCTTTGTGTTTTCATCATTTTAATCCGCATGAACAGCTATCCCCCCATGCATTGGGTTCGGTCTAGTTTGGGCTGGTATCTACAACCCCTCTGCTCCCCTCGTCTGCTGGTATTTACAACCCCCCTGCTCCCCTCCTCCCCTGCTCCCCTCCCCTCCTCCCCTCCCTCCCTCCACACACCGTTCAGGTGGGCTCCGCCGCCTTCGACAAGGACGACCTCCTGGCTGTGGAGTTCGTGACCGCCGCATCCAACCTGCGCAGCAGCTGCTACGGCATCCCCGAGCAGGTGCGTGCATGAGTGCGTGCGTGCGTGCGTACGAGCGATTGCGGGCGGGGGGGGGTTGCAAGGATTGGTACAGAGAAGTGTAGCGAGGTAGGCAGCAGGGGGGGGGGTGGCGTGCGTGCGTGCGCGCGCGCGTGCTTGCGTGCGATTGCGGGGGGGGGGGGTTGGGCAGCGTGTGTTGGGCGGCATGGATGTGTTAGGAAGGCGCGCAGTGTGTGTGTGTTTGTGCTTGCTGCTTTCCTATGCGTCGTTGCTTGTAAGGGCCCTGGATGGGCCAGGGGGGCCGGCGAGGGTGTGCGTGCGGTCCGTAAGGTCCCAACGGAAGGTTCTGGCGGGGGGGTATTCACGGCACCGTCAAGACGGCGCACCTTCTTAACGTCCTTCGGTGCTTGCTTGCACACACTCAAGCAGGCACCGAAGGGCGTTAAGAAGGTGCGCTGTCTTGACGGTGCCGTGAATACCTTCACCTCTTTCCAGGCGCTCGCTGCTCCATTGTATGAAGTGTTACTGCCGCTGCCTTTTCACACTCCTCACCTTGCCTTCCTCAATGTCTCCATTCTTGACAGTCGGGACCTATTTCGTTGGACTCGGGCATATAAACCCCTTAGCTAGTCATGAATGTAAACCCTCAACGCTGCATCCGGACTGGTAATGCCTGGGATCCCCTCCCTCCCGCTCTCGCCCTACCCCTCCCTGCGCAGTCGCTGTTTGACGCCAAGGGAATGGCCGGCAACATCATCCACGCCATCGCCACCACCAACGCCGTGGTCAGCGGACTCATCGTCACCGAGGCGCTCAAAATCCTGGCGGGTGAGGGGCCGGAGCAGGGTTGGGTAGCTGGGTTTCAGGATAGGCCGGGGGTTGTATCACACCTCAGATGCGTAAGCCGCATACACGCACACATGTCCTTCCGGTTGAGTTTTACAACGCATGTACACACGTGTTTCACTCCTTTGTGATCTCTAACACACCTTCATTCTGCAACAACCTGTCAACATCTCCTGGTCTTGATCAATCAACACTCCCTTCCCCCTCCCCGGACGGACGTCGGTAAAAACGCGTCTGCTATGCTACTGTACCTGGCTACGCCTTCACTTCTTAAATAATCATGATTGTAACCCCCCCTCCCCTCCCCCCAAAAAAGGCTGCCTGGGCTCGCTGCGCAACACCTTCCTGTACGAAGTGCCTGTGGACCGGCGGCTGGTGGTGCCGGCCACCGCCTGGGAGCCGCGGCCCAGCTGCATGGTGTGCGGCAAGACGCAGCTCACCCTGCGCATAAACACCAAGGTGCGGGCGGGCGGGCGTGTGTCCGTGTGTGTGAGTGTGTGCACTGTGTGTGCGTAGTGTGTGTGTGTGTGTGTGTGTGTAGAGTGTGGGGGGGGAGTGATTGTTGTGTGTGTATGTGTGTGTGTGTGTGTGTATGTATGTGTGTGTTTATGTGTGTGTGTGTGTGTGTGTGTGTCGAGAGAGCGTGTGTGTGGGGTGTGTGGGGTGTGCCTGGACCCCCAGGTAAGTCGTGGGTTTTGTTTGTCGCCTCCGCGTGTCTGTCCTGTGCTGTTGCGCGTGCCATCGAGCCCGGGCGGCGACATTTATCGCCGGCGCCGCTTGCCCTGCTGCTCCACGACGCATCGGCCCTCATTCCATAAGTATTATCTTTTGCACCTAACGCCCTCTGCTCTGTGCTCCGCTCGTTTTCGGTTGGTTTGGTTTAGTTTGGGCTGGTATTTACAAGCCCCCACCGGTGTGTGTAATGTGCCTGGACCCCCACCGGGGGCCGCAATGCCCCTGTCCCCTACATACGTTTTACCACCCTGCCTTACATGGACGGCTCCCCTGTGACAATTGGGACCTAGTTTGTTGGGCTTGGGCATATCACGTCCCCCGCACCACCCAACACACACGCTCCCCACCGCGCTGCGCCCCCCCCCCCAGACCACGCCGCTGTCTGGTCTGGTGGGCGCGGTCATCAAGAAGCGCCTGGCGGTCAACAGCCCCAACCTCATGTGCGGCGGCTTCCTGTACGAGGAGGGTGAGTGGAGAAGTGTGTGTGTGTGTGTGGGGGGGGTTGGAGGTGGGGGTGCGGGCCAGAGGGCTGGGAGGGCTGGGGGGGGGGGCTTGGCGCACGATGTGAATACTGGTGGGTTGTGGATGGGTGCGTCAGGTGGGGTGCTGCTGCGCTGTTCCGTTCACACTCACGTTACAGAAACATGCGGCGTAGTCACCCTCACAACTTGCACGCGCGGTGTCGAACCTCTCCCCTCGGGCTTCCATAACACCCCCCCCCCTCCCCGTGCCCGCTCCACCCCCGCCGCTGGCCCTCCACGCGCACCCCCACCGTCTACCCCCACCCCCACCGTCTACCACTTCCTTAACTAGTCATGAATGTAACCCCCACGTTTCCCCCCCTACGCCTTCACTTCTTAACTGATCATGAATGTAACCCCCCCTTGCCCCCCCCCCCCCCCACTCCGCCCCCCGCCACCCCCCCAACAGGCGAGGGCCTGGAGGAGGACGAGGAGGCTGCCTACGCGGCGCTGCTGCCTCGGCCCCTGCGCGACCTGCCCGGCGGCGGGCTGGGCCACGGCGCCATCCTGACGGTGCAGGACCAGAGCCAGCACTGGGGCGTGGACGTCATCATCGCGCACACGGTGGGGAGGAGGGGAGGAGGAGAGGGGAGGGAGCAGGGGGGGAGGGGCGGTTCAATGATTAGGGAGCGGTCCCCCATTGTCAGTAAGGTTAGGGGAGTTGCGTCACCGCCCCCGTTCTTCACGTGAATGGCTACCCCGTCCCTGCATGATCACGGCGATTTCGCATAGGATCATCAGTGCACCGCACAACACGCAACATCTCAGTCTTCTGACTCACCTTATGCCTGACCAACCCCCCCCCCCACACACACACACACGCGCACGCAGGAGGACCTGTCCCCCGACGACGCGCCCGAGGGCTTCATCCTGGAGGGGGCGCTGCCCACGGCCTCCGCACCGGCGCCCCCGGAGCAGGACGGCGGCAAGCAGCAGCAGCAGGAGGCGCCGTCGGCCGCGGCAAAGTGGGTCGGGGTGCGCATGTGTTGTTGTTGGGGGCGTCTGCTGCTTGCGGGTTGGCTGGGCGGCTGTTGCCACGACCCTGTGATAGCGCCCGACTTTCAAGCTGGGCCACGAAAGGTACACCGCCGCGCGGCGCCTCCTGCCCCACCGCCCCGCGGCGCGCCAACCCAACCCAATTTCCCTGCCCCCTTCCCCAACATCATCTCGTCTTAATTAATCATGCATGGAACCTCACCCGACCCCCACACCCTCCTGTATCCCCACCGCCAGGCGCAAGGCCGCGGCAGCCGTGGCCGAGGACGCGGCGGGCGTGCTGCACATCACAGACAGCGACGACGACGATGACGAGCAGGAGGGGAAAGAGGAGGAGGGGCAGCAGCAACAGCAACAGCAGCAGCAGGGGGCAGGCACATCGGTGGCGGCGGGAGCTGCGGCGGCTACTGCCAATGTGAGCTGGTAATGGGGTGGGGGTGGGGGTGGGGGTGCGGACATCGCACGGGCAGCGGCGGGCGGTGAGGCATTGGAATGGCTTCGATCCCGTGCTGTCGCCGCCGCAACACGCACTCCCACACCTTGTCACCTCCCGTGCTTTCCCCGCCGCAGCACGTACCCACGCAGCGCCATTGCACCGCACGCACAGCGCCTGCGTGTTCACGTCCCGCTCTTGTGCCATTAGCGCCGATGCAAACACTGACACAAACACAAACACAAACGATACCCTCCGGCGCTCAACAGGACTCCCGGAAACGGCCGCTGGACGAGGACGGTGACGGCGACGGCGCGGCGGCTGGCGGCGGCGGCGGCGGCGGCGGCGGCGAGGAGCGCGGGGCGAAGCGAGCCAAGGCGGAAACGGCGCCGGCCCCGGCCGAAGACAAGGACGGCTGCATTGTGATTGACGATGACGAGGACGACTGAGCTTGAGGCGTGGGGGAGCAGAGCTGCGGCCTTGAAGGCTGAGCTTGAGGCATGAGGGAGCAGGCCACGGGAGCAGGCCGAGCTCGGCGAAGGGAGCAAGTGGAGCAGCGTAGAGGAGGAGACGGCTTGCGGTGAGGGGCGCGCGCGCGCTGGGAATCGCTGGAGGGTGCGGGAGTGGTGCGGGGTCGCAAGGGGCAAAGGGTTCTCGATGCGTCGCTATACTCAAAACGTGAGTTTGGTTTTTTGTGTGGGTTGCGAGCGAGCAGGATGACAGCGCTTACAGCCTGCGAGCTTTAGCAGAGCAGGGCCGAAGAGCCGCAAATAGAAATCGTGTTGGATCCGACGTCTGTCGATCGGCGGCGCATGAGGCGGGGGGCTTGGCGGGAACCGGGAAGCCTGCCGTCCCGAGCCCATTTGTTACACACCAAGTCACTTTCTCCTGCTGCGCATGCACACACACATATAACGTCTACTAGCCTGCAGTGACCCACCTTATCTATTAGCGCGCATGCAAGCAAGCTCACACGCCTGAACCCGCGCAAACTCATTTTGCGACACTTCAGCTTCGTGCAGCACGCGGTGTCAGACCTTATCTACTTACGCAGCTGTGCAGCCAGCTGCCAGCCATGCAGCAGCGCCGTCGTCGCGGCTTAGCGTAGCGCGCGGCTTAGCGTAGTGCGCGTCTTAGCGTAGCGCGCGGCCGTGCCGGGCGGTGCCAAGCAGCAGCGCGGAACCAGTTTACCTTCGGGCCGTTGCGCGGCCTCCTCCAGAATCTACTCCCAACCCGCCAAGCAACCCAAAGGCGGCCAAAATGTCAGATGCAATAGCTGCAGCAGCAGCAGCAGCCACCAGCTCGCAGCAGCAGCAGCAACAGAAAACAGCCGCACCCACTTCAAACGCCGTCATCCACAGCGCTGCTAGCAAGCCGTCCTGCATCGGCGCCCGAAGCTGGTGCCACCTGCCAGAGAGCTGCACCTACTGCGGCGGTGGCGACAGCGAGGCAGAGGGCAGGCGGCTGCTTGTGCTGTGCTCCTGCTGCTTCGCGGCGGGCGCGCACGTGGGCTGCTATGAGGATGTGAACGGGGCGGCACTGCCGAGGGAGGTGACCCACGGAGACGCTGACTACTTCTGTACGCCGGTGGGTGGGATGGGAGGGGGGAAGAGGGTGGGGTGGTGGGTGCGTGGAGGAGGGGCGAAGGGGTGGGGTGGTGGGGCACGTGTGGAGGGGCGTGGTGGTGGGGTGCGCGGTGGTGGCGCATAGCGCAGCGGCGGGAGCTAGGAGCTGGCTTGGGCGGAGCAGGGCCGGCTGACCCAAAAGTGAGACCGCCAACAGCAGGCTGGATCGCGATTGACTGCCCTCTTGCCTCCCGTCCGCTCGTCCTCCTTTGTCGCTCTGGAGAGTCTAGACATAAGCCACACAACCCTTACGTAAGACCCCACACGTAACATAACACGCAGGAGTGTCAGCACGTGCACGACACGCTCAAGGCCGCCTCACACGGCAGCAGCAGTAGCAGCGGCGGCGGCGGCGGCGGCGGCGGCGGGCGGGGCTGCCGCATTCGGGACGAGCCGGAGATGTTTACGTTTGAGCTGCTGCCGTGCGCCGAGTACCGCCATGGCGACAGACGTGAGCTCACTGCGGGGGTGGCAGGGGGGAGGGAGAGAGAGACGGATGGGGGATTGTGTGTGTGTGTGTGTGTGTGTGTGTGTGTGTGTGTGTGTTGGCTGCAGTTGGGTTTGTGTCGTCGCCGCCTAATCACAAGCCGCGTGCTCCTGTGCTCAACCCTACACACTGGCCCCTGCGCTCCATGCATCCGACACACACGCAGGCCTGTGCCGGGAAATAGACCAGGCACTGCGCCTGTTCAAGTCCAGCTTCTGTGAGTGACGTGCGCTTGAAGGGTGGGGAGGCACTGGAGGCGCGTGGTGTGAGGTGGGAGGTGTGAGGCGGGAGGTTGGATGACGTGCACGGCATCACACACAGCCCCGGCGAGCCAGGGATACACAGAAAGGCCGATCCGACCCACATGGGCCGACCGCCTGTTCCCATCTCCCCACACGGCCTGCTCCTCGCCGCCACACTCCCAACCGGGACCCGCTAAGCCGCGTCCACACCTCCTCTTCCCCCCCACCCCACCCCATCCCGCCCTTTGGCTAAACTCACCCCCACCCCCTCATGCCCCCCAGCCCCCCTGCTCATGGACAACGGTCGCGACTTGTTGGACATGGTGTGTACGGGCTGGGAGACGCCGGACGAGCAGCTCACCGAGACGGAGCCCGGACACAACTTCAGTGAGTCAGCCGCATGCTTGTGTGTGTGTGTGGGGTGGGGGTGGGTGTGGGTGTGGGGGTGGGTGTGTATGTGTGCGTGTGTGCGCGCGCTAGGTACCGATTGCAAGTACCAGCTCGAACTAAAGCACAACCAAACCGAACTAGCGGAGCACGTGGTGGTGGTGGTGGGGGTGGATCGAGATAGGGACAGGGGGGTATTGACATGGACTTACACGCGTGCCTGGTTGGGGCAGCAGAGAGGAGGATGGAAAGCATTGCCTGGCGAGCCCTGGGTTGCTTGCTCAATCCACACTCCACGCCGCCTGACCTTCCTCTCCACGCCCCCACACATCCAAGTTCCCTCCCCGCCTCTTCCAGTCCCCCCGCAACCTCCCCCCCCCCCCAACCCCGCAACCTCCCCCACCCCACCCCCACCCCTTCCTTCCGAACCCCCCCCCCCAACCCCACTCTCCAACCTTCCACACACCCGCACCCAGGTGGCTTCCACTTGGCGGTGCTGCGGCAGCGCGGGGCGGTGGTGACGGCCGCCACCCTGCGCGTGTTCGGGCGCCGCTTCGCCGAACTGCCCTTCGTGGCCACACGCGAGGGCTACCGGCGCGCCGGCAACTGCAGGCGACTGGTCAAGGTAGGTGCGGGGCCCCGCGTGTGGTGGCCTGCGTGTGTGTGTGTGGGGGGGGGGGGTGTGTAGCATTGTGGGTAGTTTATTCCAAACCGAACCAGAATAACCACAACCAGCTCACAGATGGGAATGGATATGGGGTTGTTGGGTGTAGGCTTACGCGAGGAGGGAAAAGGAGGCAAGCAGGAACGTGATCCCGTATGCCTATGACGCTCGCTATCTTTCCTAACCTTCTCCTCCCATTCCTCCCAATACCCGCCCGAGATTGTCTACATCTACCACTTCCTTACCCAATCATGAACGTAACCCCCCACCTCCCCAATAGGCAGTGGAGGACCTGCTGCTGTCTGCGGGTGTGGGCCAGCTGGTGATGCCCTCCATCAAGCCGCTGCTGCCCATGTGGGCCGCAAAGTTCGGATTCACGCCGCTCACCGAGCAGGTGTGAGGCAGAGGGGTGGGAGGCGGGTGGAGAGGAGGAGATGGGGTGGGGGTGGGGGCAGGGGGGGCGGGGGTGGGAGGACAGGGGGGTGGAGGGGGTGGGACAGGGGGTGGGGATGGGGGCAGAGGGGTGGGAGCAGGGGTAAGGGGAGTGGGGATTGGGGGGGAGGCACAGCAGGCGGCAGGCAAGCTGAGGCCGCGGGGGCGACCGTGATGGTGCGGCGTGCTGGCCTGACCTGACCCATATCGGTGCGGTAGCTGCTAGGGTATTGCCAGTGGCGGCAGGCTGTGTGCCGTGCGGTGCGCGCCGATGACGCGACTAGGGTGACACGAGTCAACCCTCGCCGTTGATTGAGCGCCCCTGCTTTTAAGCCTTTAACCGACTCCATCTGCACCCAATCGCACCTACCTCCTGCAAGTACCGATATATGTACAACATGAACCTCCCTTGGTCTTGGTTTAGATGGGCCTGGAATAAACTACCCTCCTGGTAACGACTTCGTCTGCAGTCTTCAGTGCATCCTGTACCGCTTTTCCAAACATCCTTGCAACCCCCCGTGCCCCCTCCCCCTTGCAGGAGGTGGCAGCCATAGAGGACTGGGTGGTGGACACGGACCGCGAGACCTCCACACTGGTGCGCAAGCCCGTGCTGCCGCCGCCGCAGCGGCCCGCGCAGCTGGCGGCGGCGGCGCAGGCGGCGGTGGCCGCCGGAATCGGCGCCAAGAAGCGCGGCGCGCGCAGTGGAGCAGGGGCGCCGGCGCCGGCGGCGGTGGCGGCGGGAGGAGGTGTGGCAGGTGGTGGCGGGGGCGGTGCAAGCGGCGGTCGGCTGGTGGACCTGCGGCGGCGGCGGCGGCCGGTGAAGATCGTGCGTGATGAGGACCTCAGCTCTGACGGCGACAGCAGCAGCAGTGAGGAGAGCGGCAGTGGTAGCGGCAGTGACGGCAGGCATGGCGGCAGGCGGAGCCGTAAGGCCGCGGGCCGCGGCGGCGGCGGCGGCGGCGGCGGCCGGCGCCGGCGCCGCGCTCGCTCCGCTGGATCTGGCTCCGATGAGTCTGACTTTCGACCAGAGGCGGAGGGCGGCGGCGGCGGCGGTGGAAGCGATGAGGAAGATGAGTCGGAGGACGCGGCGGACCTGGAGCCGGAGGCGGAGGTGCTGGGCGGCCGCCGCGCTGCAGCCGCCGCCGCCGCCGCCGCGGCGGCGGCGCCCGCCATCGTCAAGGGCCGCAAGAAGGCGGCGGTTGCGGCGGCGGCGCCAGCCGCTGCCGCTGGCCCCACAGCCAATGGGTCCGGCGGCGGCACCACAGCCGCTGCCGCGGCGGCGCCGGCGGCGCCCAAGCGCAAGCGCGCGCGGCGCACGCCGGCGCCGCGGCCGGCGGCGGCGGCGGGGCCGCCACCCGTACAGCAGCGGTACGACCCGGCCAATGAGCTGGTCCACCCCATACCCGGGCTGTACACCCACCTGGAGATGAACACGGTGCTGCTGCCGGAGCTGCGGCCGCTGCCGCCGCCACTGCCGCCGGACGTGGAGGCGGCGCGGCCGCCTCTGAGCGACACGTTCGAGCTGACCGCGGCGATACAGGTGGGATGGGGCGGGTAGATGGGTGGGCGGCAGGCGGCAGCGTAGGGTAGCTGTGTTGGTTTGCTGGTGGATTTGCATGGTAACGGATGCAGGGTTGGGTAACGAACCCAAAAGCAATCTCACCATTACCACCGCACTTCAAGCTCAGAAGTCAAGTTCTCTTTCCGCACCACCACTTGCACCTCCCATCCTCCCCCGTCCCCCCAAACCCGTCCTCCCCAAACCTGTCCCCCCAAACCCGTCCTCCCAAACCCGTCCTCTCCACCTCCCCACGCCCTCGCCCACAGAGCACGGTGGTGCGCAAGGTGGAGCGGGCGGTGGAGCGCTCTGCCCGCACCGGCACGCCGCTGCTGACGCTGCCGCCGGGGCTGCTGCCGCCGTGCGCCATCCACTGCGCTGCCGCTATGGGCCGCGCGCCGCCGGCGGCGCTGGAAGCACTGGCGGCGGCGGAGGCGGCAGCGGCGGCAGAGAAGGCGGCGGCGGCGGCAAAGGAGGCGCCGGCGGCGGCGGCGGTGCAGCAGCCGCAGCAGCAGCAGCCGCCCAAGGCCCCCAAGCCGCCCAAGGGACCCAAGCCGCCGCGGCCGCGCTACCCCAAGCAGCCGCACCTGCTGCAGGGGCAGGAGCAGGCGGCGCAGCTGGCGGCCGAGGACGCGCGCCTCCGCCACAGTGACGGAGGCGGCAGTGGCGGCGGCGCCGGCGGCCCGCCGGCAGCTCGTACGCCGGAGCAGGAGGAGGCTCGGCGGCGGCGTCAGCGGCTGCGGCTGGCGGCGGCGCGGCGGCGGCAGTCGTACCGGGAGTTGATGATGGGGTTCGTGCTGGCGGGTGAGGAGGGGGAGGGGAGGGGGATGAGGGAGCTATGGGTGGGGAGGGAGGAAAGGGCGTAGTGGAGAAGAGGGAGGGAGGGAGCGGAGGAAAGAAGGGGCTGTGGTGGCAGTGTTGGCTACGGTGGTGGTGTGGACAGCGGCTGTGCGTCTTCGTGATTGTACAATGCAAAGCAATGGCATGGCATGTCCTAGCAGCCTGGTCAACCGCCGTCAACTCGTTCATTCACCACCCGCTGTTATTACGCTCCATAACCCATTCCCCTCCCACCCTGAACGGCTACCTCACCCCGCCATCCCCCTCTATCTTGCCTTCCCTCCCTCCATCCCCTGCGCGGCCGCCCCGCATGCAGACACGCTGCAGCGGCTGCTGACGTCCGAGCCACAGCTGCTGCTGGGGCCGGAGCTGCCAAGTCTGGGTCCTCGCCTGGGGCCGCACACGTCCACGCCAATGCCGGCGTCCCACGCGCCTCAACAGAAGCCGTCGCGCAGCCTTTGGCTGCCCCAGCAGCAGCAGCAGCCGCAGCCGCAGCCGCAGTCACAGCAGCAGCCGCAGCCGCAGCCGCAGCCGCAGTCGCAGCAACCGGCTGCGGCCGCGGTATCGGCGCTAGCGCGAGCGCCGGCCCTAGAGCCACTGCCTGTGCCGAGCGGGCCGCGCGCTTCTCCTAGCCCTGCTGCTTCGGCTGCTACTGCCACGCCCGCTGGTACTGCTACTGCCATCTCGGCGGCTGCGGCTGAGCTGGTGCGGCTGCGGTCTGAGAACGAGGCGCTACAGCGGCGGCTGGCGGAGGCGGAGGCGGCGCTGCAGAGCAGCCGGCAGCAGCAGCCGCAGGCGCTCGTGCTACAGCCGCCTCAGCCGCCACTGCTACAGCCAAGCCTGCGCCAAGGCCAGAAGCGTGCGTACGAGCAGCAGCAGCAGCAGCAGCAGCAGCAGCAGCAGCAGCAGCAGCAGCAGCAGCAGCAGCAGTCGCCGCGGTCGCCGGCCCCGGCCATAAGCCCACTTCCCTTCCTGCTACAGCCCTCGCCCCTGTACGCCGAGGCGGGCGCTACTGCCTGTGGTGGCGGCAGCGGTGGCAGTAGCACGCCCGCTGCTACTGCCACCACTCCCCTGCCCACCGGTGACATCGTGGCCCTGGCGGTCCGCGCACAGCGACATGCCAGCAGTGTTGCGGGCTTTGGGACCGGTGGTTGCGGCCGTGATGCAGGCGGCGTAGGCGGCGGTGATGTCGTCGATGGCATTCACGGTGCGGGCAGCAGCGGCGGCGGCGGTGACAGCGACGGCGACGGCGGCGCTGACACGTGCGCTTGCGACGAGCCGGTGACGTACCCGGATGACGACTACGGCAGTACGGCAGTGGAAGAGGTTGATGATGGTGATGGGCCGTACACTACTGCCGGAGCGGATCCAAGGGCGGCAGCGGCGACAGCGGCCATGGCGGCGGCGGCGGCGGATGGGATGTGGGATGTCGCCCAGGCGACAGCAGCTGAGGGCCGCGTCAACTCCATAGCTGCCGCCGCGCCTGCCGCATTTGGGTTCTGGGCTGCAAGGCAGGCGGCGGAGGAAGTGGCGGGGGCGGTGGCGGCGGCGGAGGCTTTGCCTGCGGCGGCGGCGCCGGGCCTGCTGCAGCGGCTGCCGGTGCTGCAGCTCGGTGCTCCGGCGCTGCCGCTGCCGCCACCTGTCAACGCATCCGCTGCAATCGCCGCGTTTGAAGTGATGGCGGGAGGCGCGGCTGCCGCCTGCGGCCACACCAACGAGGCCCCAACGACAGAGACCGGCACGGAACCCGCGGCAGCAGGCGCCGCCGCGGTTCCGGTGCGGTACGTCCATTCCGCATTCCAGCAGCCGCAGCCGCAGCTGCAGCCGCAGCTGCAGCCACCAGTGTCACAGCCGCCAGCGGCAGCGCTGCCGCCGCTGCACACATTTGGCTCCCCGCTAGAGCTGGGGCTGTTCCCGCCCTCGCAGCCCTCACAGCAGCAGCTGTCGCAGCCCCTGTCACAGCAGCTGTCGCAGCCGCCATCACAGGCGCAGCCACAGCCGGAGGCCGCAGCGCTCGCGACCCTGACTGCGGCGCCCCTAGTGAGCATGGAAACGGCGGAGGGCGCGCTTCGTCAGCCCCGCTCGCTGCCAGGCTCGCCACTGCCGCTGCCGCAGCAGCAAGCGAACTCGCATACAGCCGCTACACCAGCCGCCGCCGCCGCCGCCGCCGCCGCCACCGTCGTGCCGCACACGGACAGCGTCGCTGGCGGCGGTGACACGACGCCTGTGCGCGCCGCTGGCGCCCGTGGCGCCGACAGCATCACACCGGGCGGCAGCGCCGGCGGCGCTGCCGCGGCCGCAGCTGCCGCCGCAGCCGCCGCCGGCACAGCCACCGCCGCAGCCGACTACTGTGACGACGAAGGGGCGCGCTCGCCGCCGTTCTCATTGCTGGCGGAGGTGGCGCGACTGGCGGCGGCGATGGGGCGGCGCGACGGCAGCAGCACCGGGGTGCCGGGCACCGGTGTGGGAGTGGGACAAGACCAGCAACAGGAGATGGCGTCGATCTCGAGTCCGCTGACGCCACCGGCCGGCCGCAGCCCGCCATCGCCAAGGCCGGCACTGCTAGGTAGCCCAGCTGGTGGCGGCGGCGGCGGCGGCGGGCACGGCGTGTGCCACCGCTCGGCGGCTGACACGCCTCACCCCGTCGCTGTGGCGGGCGCGGGGTCAAGCGTGGGTGCCGGCGGCGGCGGGTCAGGGTCGCGCAGCAAGGTGCGTGCGACGCGCCGCCGCATTGTCATGCTGGCGAGCTCCTCGCCCGGCAGCAGCGGCGGCGGCAGTGGCAGCGGCGGCAGTGGCAGCGGCGGCAGCACACCCAGGGGCTGGGGTAGCATCGACGGTGATTTGGCGCACGCAGCTGCCACGGATGGCGTGGAGAGTGCTGGTGAGGCGAGCGATGCGGCAGCGGGCGCCTGCGATGACATTCCTGCCGGTGGCAGTAGTTACTACGGTGGCGGCGGCGGCGGCGGCGGCAGCAGTAGCAGCTGTGGCGGCGGCCTGCAGATGGAGATGGAGTGGAGCCGCATGGACATGGAGGCCGCGGAGGCGCTGGCGCTGGGGCCTCTCCTGGCAGCGGCGGCTGCAGCACAGAAGGAACAGCAGCAGCGTGAGAAGCAGCAGCAGCAGCTGCAGCAACAGCTGCTACAGCCGGCCTTTTACGGTAGAGCTGCTATGGCGCCGCTGTGGCGGTCGCTGGCGGCAGGCGGCAGCGCCGGTGTAGCGGACAGCGTTCCGCGCCCACCTCGAGCGCCGCCCTCGCCCTCGCCATCACCCTCGCCGCCTCCCACTGGCAGCCTCTTCGCTGCCGCTGCTGCTGCCGCCGCTGCCGCCGCTGCTGCTGCGGCGCCCTCTGCTACTGCTGCACCGTCACCTGCTACTGCTGCGGCTGCATCTTCACCTGCTACTGCTGCTATTGCTGCAGCCCAGACGGTTGCAGGCACTGCCGCCTCCACGCCCGCTGCCGCCACCGGCACCACGCTGACCACCACCACCACCACCGGCGCCGCCGGCCGCATCAGCGGCAGCCCGTTCGCCTCACCAACGTCCCTGCTCCGCTTCGAGCGGGCGTGTCTGCAGCCGCTGCTGCCGTGTGTGGTGCGGGTGCTACTGGAGGACTCGCCGCCCACATCGGCGCCACGGCCACGGCCGCGCGCCAGCACGCAGAAGGAGGAGGAGGCGGAGGCAGGGGCGGGCGCGGGGGCGGAGGCGGAGGCGGGGGCGGGGGCCGAGGCAGGGCGGGGATCGCCGCCGTCAAGCTGCAAGCGCCGCCGGCTAGCGCTGGAGGCGGAGTCGGAGGGGCTGCAGCAGGCAGCGGCAGCAGTGACGGATATGGAGGTGGGGACGGAGGCGGAGGCAGAGGCGAAGGCTGGCAGGGCCGCAGCGGCAGCAGCGGCGCAGCCATCGGTTGCTGCAGCAATTCTGGCGGACGGGGACAAGGGCTGCGGGTACCCTGCTGGTGCCGCGGCAGCTGGTGCCGCGGCAGCTGGTGCCGCTTGCGCCGCTGGCGCAGCTTGTGTCCCAGAAGCGTGCCTCGAGGGCACGGCTGGCACAGAGGCGGCTGTGCCGGCGGCGGCCCTGGGTGGCGGCTCGCCCGCCGCGCCGGCTGCAGCCGCGACGCACGCACTCTTGGGGCACCAGCAGCAGCAGCAGCAGCAGCAGCAGCAGCAGAAGGTGGCTGTGGTGGTGGTGCCGCCCGGCGCCGGCACGCACGTGCATGCGTCGCCGCCGCCCGCGTCCGGACAGGACCTGATCGCGGCAGCAGGGCTCGCCCGCAGCGGCAGCGCTCTCTGCAGCATCGGCGACACCAGCAACAGTCGCACGGCAGCGGCAAAAGCTCCGGCGCTGTCTCCGGCGCCCACGCCCGATCCAAGCAGCAGCAGTGGCGGCAATGGCGGCACCGCCGGCCGCAAGCGGCGGCTGCCTCAGCGTTTCGCTGACCCCGTCGGGCTTGAAGGCGCCACGAGCGTTTGGGGTGGTGGCAGTGGCGATGACACGGTGGCCGTAGCCACGGCTTCTCCCGGGCAGGATGACCAGGCCGCTGTGCCGCCACCGCCCCTGCTGCCACCAGTGCCACAGCCTGACCCGGCCGTAGCCACAGCCGCCGCCGCCACGGCCGTAGCAATCGCTGTTGCAACGGCCGCTCTGCCCGCTGCTGTGCTGCACACCAGCGGCAGCTCCGCAGGCGGCGAGGGCGTGGCAGCGGATGCGGCGGCGGCGGCAACACCACTCCCACCACTGCTGGCTGCTGCCGGCGGCGTCTACATGAGCCCTATCGCGTTCGCTGCCGCCGCCGCCCCTGCCACCAGCCCAGCGCCGCGCTCCGCGGCCATCCCGGCAGCTGTGGCGGCGCCGCCAGTGGCGCCTAAGCGCGCTCGGCTTGTGCAGCTGGGTGCCTTACTGCAGCCACCCCTGTCTCCGCTGCCGTCTTCCACGGCAGCGGCCGCAGCCGGTGGCGCAGCAGGCGTGTCGCCTGCGCCGGCGGCGACACCGACGGCGGCTGCAACGGCTGTGGCTGCTGGCGCGGCGGCTGTCGTCCCTGCTGTGGTGGAGGCAGACCCTTACGCGTATCAGCCAGATGAGCCGGTGCGGCTGGCAGCACAAGAGCAGGCGAGCGCGGCTGCTGCGGACGCAAATGCGTCAGCTCCAGCTTCGACAGCAGCGGCGGCGGCGGCACCGGCTGTAGCTACAAGGCCGCCGCCGGCTGTAGCAAGGCCGCAGCAGCGCCTGGCCAAGCGGCAGAAGGCGGCGGCGTCGCTGTTCGGGGAGGAGGTAGTGCTGACGTCAGCGACCTCCACCTTGGCGGACGGCAGCGGCAGTGGCAGCGGCGACAGCAGCAGCTCTCCGGGCGCCTCGCCGCTGGCTTCACAGGGTGGTGGCAAGGCGTCAGCAGCGGGGCCGGGTGTAGGTGTAGGTGGTGGCGAAGGGGGCGGGGCCGGGGGTGCCACCACGCCGCACAGCCAGCTGCGCGCCGCCGCCGCTGCCGCCGCCGCCGCCGCCGTGGCTGAGGCGCAGGAGGCCGACGGCGGGAGCCCTGGGTCCAGCGACGGCGCAGCAGGGACAGACGCGGTGACTGCCGCGCTGGTGGCAGCAGTGGCGGGCGCTGACGTGGCCGCAGGCGCAGTGCCGCCGCCGGTGCCGCCCGTGACCCAGACGGTGCCTGGCAGCAGCGCCCCTACAGCGCCGCCGCCGCCAGTGCCGGTGCAGCGCGCGCCGGCTTCCTCAACAGCATCTCCCCAGCCCGCCGCAGCCCCTGCCGCCACCGCTGCCCTGACCGGCTCCGGCTCCGGCACCGGCACCGGCACCGGCAGCCTCTTCATGCCGCTGGCCAGCCCCGGACCCAGGGGCCGGCCCGTGGCTTCGGCCGCGGCCGCAGCTGCAGCAGGCGGCGGAGCGGCCCAGCGGCGGACGCCACAGCCCTCGCAATCGCAGTCTCAATCACAGTCGCAGCCGCAGTCGCAGCCGCAGTCGCAGCAACCGCTGCCAAGCCTGACGTCCCCGCCGTCCTCCTTGTCGGCCGGTGTTGCCGTCAGCAGGCGGGGCGCTGCTGGGGCCGGCGGCGGCGCGGCAGCATCGCAGCCGCAGCCAGCGCTGGGTCCCATGCGCCTGTCGCCGTCGTCATTGCGGCCGCTGCCGAACACCCAAAGCGGAGCGTCACTCCAAGCCCCCGGGAACGGCAGTGGCGTTTGCGGCGGCGGCGGTGGCGGTAGCGGAAGGCCTGCCTTTCCGTCACCCCGCCGGCCGCAGTTCTCTGCCGCTAGTGGCGGCGCCGCCAGCGGCGCAGCGGGCGGCCGCGGCCGCGGCGGCGGCGCCATCGCCGTGGCTGCCGCTGGCCCAGTCGTGATCAACAAGTCCAAGCTGCTGTCATCCATCATCGCGGGCGATGAGGACGAGGATGACGAGGACGCGGATCTGGATGAGGGCGTCTTGTCCATCATGCGGGCCATTGATCGTGACCTGGCGCAGGACAGGGCGGCGGCGGCGGGCGCAGGTGGCGGCGGCAGTGGCGGCGGCGGCGGCGGCCGACTGGGTGACGAGCTGGGCGGCTTGGGAGCGCTGCTAGGAGAGATGTCTGGAGGCCTGGGGTTGCTGACGGCGGCGGCACGTGGGCCGATGACGGGGCGCGGGGGAGTGGCGTCAGTCAGCGGTGCAGCACCGGTGGGAGCATCGTCAGGATGGGGCGGATCGGCAGCATCAAGGCGAGGCGTGGTGGCAGCGGGGCGGCTGGCGCATGCGGGGCCCGGGCCTTCTGGCGATCGGCGCATGGCAGCGTCAGCAGGTGCTGCGGCGGCAGCGGCGGCGACTACAGCTGCGGCTACTGCTGCGGCTGCGGCTGCCGCTGCCCGGGGCGTCAACGCGCTTTGCGACCGGCTGTGTGTTGACGACGGCATGGATGAGGATGACGAGTAGGGTGGGGATGCCGGTAACGCAACTGCTGAGGAGAATGGATGGAGGACTTGAAGGTACCGTTTAAAAGAGTGTCATAAAGAAGTGTGCAAGGCAAGAGTGACGTGAGAGTGGCTGGAGGATGAGTGAAGGACGGACGCTTCGCACAGCGCGCGCAGAGAAGACGTGCGCACCTTGAAAGGCCGCGCCCGAAGCACCAGTACGGCCCGGTGTGGGCCCGCTTCCAGGAGACAATGTGTGTGTTTGCGGGGGAGCTGGCTGATTGTGTTTGTGCTGTGAGCTCGTCATGGCCTTTGCGGTGGCGAAGAACGTGCGTCGATGGAGCGAAATGGGAGTAGGGCGGGTGCCCGCTCATGACATTACTCATGTGTACGGTATTGGTAAGCCGTTTTCCCTCTTCAACCCCTTGCACCTATCTACGGCAAGAAACGGTTGGTCACAGAGTCAGCGCTTGGGTCGATAACGCGTACCACGGACTTCAGCGGCAGGACACAGGGGTCAGGGGAACCGCTGACAGTGAGAGCCGCAACCAAGTACTCACCCTTACGAGGGTAGGTGGGGGCCGTGCCAGGGCGCGTGCGCGTGTTTCGGCGCATGGCGGTGTGCTCCGGTATCTTGCAGTCTCAGCGTCCGCCTGCCCAGGCCGCTGTGCCCGTTCACACCAGCTGGCATGCTACTGCGACATTTGGGAGGCCGGAATTAGCCTTGCACTGGCCGCACTGTAGCCGCGCGCCTGGGCAGTGCACATGTGCTGGTGTCCATGGACGGTTGCAACGCCCGCGTGGTAGCCACATAAATGCCCGGGCATGATCCATCCTTCACTGCTACCATACAGCCGTGCTAGCAGCTCTCGGGCGGGGCTCGGCGTGCACCGCTGGCGCTTGTGAGGGCGAGTCGGCATGTTTGGCGACTGCGCATTTCGTTAGGATTCGGGCTACCCCCACCTCAAAGTAGCTCGCTTGCGTTCATTTATGCCTACCTGTATGCTGATAGGGAAATGGAGGAACCGACGCCAGGAAAGTGGCGACTTTTAGACGCACCCTCGATGGCCCGCGCCAGGGCTGGTCGCGCGAGAAATGCCAAAACAACTCGTGGTGACTTGGTGGATGTGTGTTCCTCTAGCTGCAGGATGTCTTCTGTATTGAACTTCATTTGTAATTTCTCGCAGCAATCGCCCGCCGCACGGCAAGCGCGTGCCAGGTCGTGCCATGGCTCGGTGTCCTCACCGTGCCACCCGTGGCCGTTACGGGCTCGCCACGCCCCTTGGATGCGGCCCCCTTGGCCCCCGAGCTTTCTCACACCTGGTATGACGCATATGCGAGACCTTTGCCCGGCAAAGGCGGCCGCCCGTGGACGCCTCTAGGTGGGTGGGTGGGTCCCAGCCCAGCCCGGGCCTCTACGCACAGCTACCTGAGGCAGGGCCCGTTGCCCACCGGAGGCGCCGGGGGTTACGACACGTGCCGCCATTCTGATTGCGCAGCATGACACAGCTCTCATATATGTCACGTATGGGCGGGCGCTCTGTGCAGGACAGCGCAACACGTATCCATCCATGCCCCTCAGCACAGCCCGCCACACCCACGCACAGCAGGCCTAGGCCTGTGCCTGTGCCTGTGCCTGTGCCTGTGCCTGTGCCTGTGCCTGTGCCTGTGCCTGTGCCTGTGCCTGTGCCTGTGCCTGTGCCTGTGCCTGTGCCTGTGCCTGTGCCTGTGCCTGTGCCTGTGCCTGTGCCTGTGCCTGTGCCTGTGCCTGTGCCTGTGCCTGTGCCTGTGCCTGTGCCTGTGCCTGTGCCTGTGCCTGTGCCTGTGCCTGTGCCTGTGCCTGTGCCTGTGCCTGTGCCTGTGCCTGTGCCTGTGCCTGTGCCTGTGCCTGTGCCTGTGCCTGTGCCTGTGCCTGTGCCTGACTGCCTGTGCCATATTCCGGCTTCCCCATCAAGGAGTACCCCACCCATCTGGCACGAACGTCCCTTCCACCTTTCTTCACGGACTGTCCCTCCTGTCTTCTATGTACCACCGAACGCGCACAGCCCCCCATGGACGTTCGGGAATGGGAGACACCCCTGGAACAGACTGGGATCACCGGCAGCGTTTCCACTTCATCCGGGCGTGATAAGGATCATTCACTCGCCGATCCGATGGACGTCCGGACGGTTCTTACATCACTTGGTTAATATACATGAAGCGATAAGGATATAGACGCCCCTTGGTGACCTCAACACGCGCCGCAGTAGGAAACATGGTTGCGGCATGCCTTGCGTATGACGAGAAGGGCGTCTTAGGCTCAAGTGACGAAACCCTATGACGACGTGCATGAATATAATGCGCTGGGGTGCACAGCGACTTGCTCAATCGCGGCGTCCAGGTACATGACGACGGCGTTGCTTTCGTGGCGCTTCAAGCGCAGCCACTAAACGCTGCGCCACCGCATTAAGTTGCACCAATATGCTGATTTCGCTCATGACTATTTGATAGAAATAAAATTTGTCGTGGCGCCATTCGTGGCGCCTGCTCGCAGCTTGCTCAAGTGTGGCGCCTGATTGCATCTCAGATGATGTGCTGTAACTTTCTGTGGCTTCTGCTTGGTAGACAAGTTCACTTGCCACCTACGGCTCGCATCCGCCTCCCTCCGGACATGCCCGAGGCCGCACGCCCCGAGCATCATAGCCGGGACATACAAGCAGAATTGCAATGGCGGTGGTTTTGGTGGGGCGAAAGCTGGGGGCGAATTATGGAAGCGAAAGCGAGGGACAAGGGGTGATGGGGGGTGATCGCAGGATGGTTGCACAGTGGTTGGGGCGAAAGCTGGCGGGGCGAATGCTTGGGTCCCAGTCATTACCACACATGCCTATGTGTTCGTGCCAAAATGCATTGCCGGCACGCGCTTTCAATTTCTGGTCGTATGGTGTAGCGGTGATCACTCTGGACTTTGAATCCAGCAACACGGGTTCGAATCCCGTTACGACCTCATCCTTTTGCACTGCATCACCACCGTTTGGCAGTAATCGCCATGTCAGCCGCGGTCAGGGTTAGGTTCTTTGGAGTCCATACGACTTGCCTGCCTGCCCATACTGTACCGTACCGTGCTACCCTGCCGCGCACCAATCTCGCCGGCGGTGACAAGCCGCTCCACACAAGCCATCATCGCCCCAGCCTAGAGACGACCTGAATGCCCATCTTTTGCTCTGCAGCTCCACCCTGCCCATTTGACCCGCCACCTTTCAGTCCTACTGCCTAGGAGGGGGCCCGGTTCAGCGGTCAGAGTCACCCTGCCTTATTTACCTGACACATTCCTTCCTTTTGGACAGGGCCGTCCCGTCCGCATTTTGCACCTCAGGTCAGGTGGAAGCGTGTGGAAGGAGGCTGGTGTAGGAATGGCGACTGAAGTCTGAGTATGATCTGAGTGCCAGAGTCATGGCAAACGTTGGACCAAAGGTACTGTGGATGCTGGCGTGCGAACAACCTCCCCGACCGGTGACCGGGTTGGCGGGGTCAGGGGTCGCCTCATCGGGGAAAGGGAGTCTGGGGAAATGGGATCCAATGGACGCAACATCGCTCGCTAAAAAATACTTACGTATTCATGTAATGTTAATAGCTGGGCCAACGCCCTGTCAAATTGTGAGGGCGCGCGCGGACTTCCCCCCGCGTGCCCGCAGCTCTGCCCCGGACAGTTCCCAACGTGCCCGTGCCCAACGCGTTCAGGTAGGACAACAGCAGGTTCAGGTTCAGGTTCAGGTTCAGGTTCAGGTTCAGGTTCAGGTTCAGGGTCAGGGTCAGGGTCAGGGTCAGGGTCAGGGTCAGGGTCAGATTCAGGTTCAGGTCATGGGTTCAGGTCGTGGGTTCAGGTTCAGGTCGTGGGTTCAGGTTCAGATTAAGGTTCAGTCCCGTTACGACCTCATCCTTTTGCACTGCATCACCACCGTCTGGCAGTAATCGCCATCTTCAGCCAGCGGTCAGGGTTAGGTTCTTTGGAGTCCATACGACTTGCCTGCCTGCCCATACTGTGCCGTACCGTGCTACCCTGCCGCGCCCCAATCTCGCCGGCGGTGACAAGCCGCTCCACACAAGCCATCATCGCCCCAGCCTAGGGACGGCCTGAATGCCCATCTTTTGCTCTGCAGCTCCACCCTGCCCATTTGACCCGCCACCTTTCAGTCCTACTGCCTAGGAGGGGGCCCGGTTCAGCGGTCAGAGTCACCCTGCCTTATTTACCTGACACATTCCTTCCTTTTGCACAGGGCCGTCCCCTCCGCATTTTGCACCTCAGTACTAGTGGTGGGGACGGCGGCGCTGGTGCCAGTGCCGGCGGGGCCGGCCGCGGCTGCTGTGTGCCTTCTGTGCATGCAGGCGCAGAGGCCACGCGCTGGCTGTCGTCCTACCTGAACACGTCAGGCATGGAGGCGGAGCGCCAGACCGGCGAGCTCATTCATAAAGGCTCCCGTAAGCCGCACTACTGCTGGCTCTGCCACGCGCTTGCCGGCAAGTCTGTCGAGGGCGTGACAAGCCACTCTTGGCAGGGGTGTGCGGCTGTGCGCATCGGCCACACTTTTTTTCTGGGAGAATGGTTATAAAGGGAAGGCGCAGCACCACAACTGCAAAGCGAGCATGCAGAACACCAGGGACAACCGCACAAGCCACCGAAACCCGTGCCGAAACCCAAAAAAGAAAAGAAAGCGACCCACCTATAGAACGGGAAACCTCCACAGGCACACACGCACAGCAGCGCGCCGTCCCCCCGCACCAAAACACTGCAAGCCGGGCCCCGGGTCCCAAGCAGGCCAGGGAACACAGGCAGCAGCTACCCGACCGCCACGCCCGCACGCTGAATCAAGCGGCCGCGCGAACTGACCCAGCAACGAAGCAGTCTAAAGCGACAACACGGGAACCACAGCAGGCGCACGACCACGCGCAGTCACACACGCACCCACCCGCAGCAAACCGGGGCACGGGCCCCACGCAAACCGGAGCACACAGGCAGCAGCCAACCGACCTCCACAACAAAGCAGACCAGCTACCGCACAGGAACAACCGCTGGCGCTGGCTGGCGCACGAACAAACGCAGGCGCACACGCACGAACACGCCACCAAACCAGGACAGCACACTAGAAAGGCCCCACCCAGAGCGCCCGCACCAACTCTGCGTCCGCGCGCGCCGCGACCTCTAGCAGCTGCGGCACCAGGCCCCGCGGGCACACGGGAGGGCCACCGTCTGCCACCCATTCCCGCTCCCATGCGCGGACGTCCCCACAGAGCGACCTCAGCAGGATCAGAGCGCGCCCAGTGCCACAACAGCACACCGCGAACTGATCACTCGCATCCCACAGCACCTGTTGCAAGACCACCTCCAAGGTAGTGCCGGGGCTGGGGGCCTCATCGTGGTCAGCCAGCAAGGCCACGACGTCCGCCGCGGACAGGATGGCCCCGTAGTCGCACTCGCCACCATCCATATCAGGGTCCGGGCCCACGCCCGCCGCCCCAGCACCACCGCCGGGCTCGCCGCCACCACGCCAGACGGGCCTCCTGCAGCCAGGGAGCTGCCCGCACGCCCAGCAGCGCCGCCGTCCGCGCCAGCCACCGAAGGCGCCAGCCGCCGCCCAGCCCGCGGCACTGCATGAACAAGAGCAACAACACCAATGAACAGTTCGGCCATCTCGACCGTTGCGTGGGCAAGCCGCCTGCAGAGCGCCTGCGCTTGCTGAAGAAGGCGGGCCTCAAGCCCTTCGGGTGCATGCCACGCGAGACGCTGGGTATGCGATGGGCCAGCTGGGAGTGGACGTGGAGTGCGCGGGCATGGCCGCGGACACGATGACCAAGTCAATATGGTAGATAGGTGCTACAGGCTGATGATGGTGGCTCATGTGGAGCGGCTTGTCACCGCCGGCGAGATTGGGGAGCGGCAAGCAGGGTAGTACAGTATGGTATGGGCAGGCAGGGAAGTAGTATGGACTTGTGTAGATAGTTCAGGTTCAGGTTCAGGTTCAGGTTCAGGTTCAGGTTCAGGTTCAGGTTCAGGTCGTGGGTTCAGGTTCAGGTTCAGGTTCAGGGTCAGGTTCAGGGTCAGGCTCAGGCTCAGGCTCAGGCTCACGCTCAGGCTCAGGCTTGCTGAAGAGGCCGGGCCTCAAGCCCTTTGCTGAAGAGGCCGGGCCTCAAGCCCAAGCAGGAAGGCGATTCGCGTAGTGTTCTGTAGCAAAAAGACGGCTCTGACTGGCTGACTGCTGACTTTGACCTTGACCTGAGGTGCAAAATGCGGAAGGGACGGCCCTGTGCAACAGGAAGGAATGTGTCAGGTAAATAAGGCAGGGTGACTCTGACTGCTGAACCGGGCCCCCTCCTAGGCAGTAGGACTGAAAGGTGGCGGGTCAAAAGGGCAGGGTGGAGCTGCAGAGCAAAAGGATGGGCATTCAGGTCGTCCCTAGGCTGGGGCGATGATGGCTTGTGTGGAGCGGCTTGTCACCGCCGGCGAGATTGGGGCGCGGCAGGGTAGCACGGTACGGTACAGTATGGGCAGGCAGGCAAGTGGTATGCGGATGTTACAGAGGGGACAGTCCCAGCACCCAAAGACGCCGAGCCATCACATGCTATCAGGGCCCAACTTGACTCCAGTCGTATGGACTCCAAAGAACCTAACCCTGCCCGCTGGCTGAAGATGGCGATTACTGCCAGACGGTGGTGATGCAGTGCAAAAGGATGAGGTCGTAACGGGATTCGAACCCGTGTTGCTGGATTCAAAGTCCAGAGTGATCGGGCCAGGGCCGGCGGGGCCAGGGCCGGGGCCAGGGCCGGGGCCAGGGCCGGGGCCAGGGCCGGGGCCAGGGCCGGGGCCAGGGCCGGGGCCAGGGCCGGGGCCAGGGCCGGGGCCAGGGCCGGGGCCAGGGCCGGGGCCAGGGCCGGCGGGGCCAGGGCCGGGGCCGGGGCCGGGGCCAGGGCCGGGGCCAGGGCCGGGGCCAGGGCCGGGGCCAGGGCCGGGGCCAGGGCCGGGGCCAGGGCCGGGGCCAGGGCCGGGGCCAGGGCCGGGGCCAGGGCCGGGGCCAGGGCCGGGGCCAGGGCCGGGGCCAGGGCCGGGGCCAGGGCCGGGGCCAGGGCCGGGGCCAGGGCCGGGGCCAGGGCTCACTCACTCTACCCTCCCGACGGTGCAGGGACGTGACGTCAACTCCGCAACCAACATCCGGCACGCGCTGGTGGAGATGCTGCTGGGGCACAAGCGACCTGCATCGCTGCAGACTGGCGGAGGCGGCGGCAGCGGTGGCGGCGGCAGCAGCGGCGGCGGCAGCGGCGGCGGCGGCGGCAGCGGCGGCGGCGCGTGCGCGCATCTTGGTAGCGGAGGGGGCGGGAAAGGCCACGTGGAGGAGGAGAGCGCAGCGCCGCCCAAGAAGCGGCGCAAGCGCGCAGGCTGAGGAGCCGGCTGGTGTCTAGGTAGCCGTCCGCGGTGCGGGCTGGCAGGGCATGCGTAGGGGCATGACAAGTAGTGCGGCTGTTGACAAGTCTGCTGCGTCTGGCTACGGTTGGCTCTGCTGTGGCATCGCGACTGCTAGATAGGCACCTGGTTTGGCTATGTGCCTGTGGAAACCGACCCCGGCTATGTCCGGGCGATGAGGTTGTTCGGCCTCAGACTGTGGAAGGGCTTAGCCCCTTTTCCCGTGACCGGGGAACACTTGTCTGCAACATTCTGCTATGCAGTAGCAAATGGATCAAGGCAACGCGGGCCCGTCAAGAGCAGCGGTACCAAGAGAGCCCGTCGTTGCTTCTTCCCAGTGGCATCATCACAGTACGGTGCACATATTAAAGACCTGGCGGCGGCGGGCACTGTAGCAGGACGACTACCCAATGCCCTGCGGTGTCATACCTTGGTGCGCGGAAGCAGAGGAGAGGACGGAGCGGGAAGCGCCGACTCGGAAGTGGGCTTGCGGTAGAAGGCGCTAAACATGAACTAGAGAGAGATAGACCGGCTCAGCCCCGTCTCGAACAGGGATCAATACTGAAGTATCAATATTGACTGGCCAAAACACTGAGCGCAAGGGTTTTGTAGTTGAGATGGCCTGTACGGCCTTGACACGGGGTTTGCCCCTCTTAGTCGGGGCGTGCCGCCCACAGGCACAGAGGTGCCTGGGCCGCCCACAGTGCAGCTGGGGACTTGTTGGTGGTGGGCCGTGCGTGGGTCAGGGCGGCAGCGGGCTTCACTACCGCAGCCGCGGTAGTGGTGGGGACGGCGGCGGCGGTGCTGGTGCCAGTGCCGGCGGGGCCGGTGGCAGCTGTGGCGGCGGTGGCACCGGCGGCGGTGGCGGCGGTGGCGGCGGCGGCGGCGGCAGCCATAGCGCGTCGTCTCTGTCTTGCAGGAAGGCGGTTCTCAGGGTGCCTCTGCAGGAAGGCGATTCGTGAGTGTTCTGTGTCACAAGGTTGCTGGATTTCCAGTGGTCCCGCCCCACCCCAGTGTATTCCGTATTGCCCCGCCTCCTGTGCTATAACCTGTACATACTGCCCCTTGTCTCCATACCACCATGCCCAATCCATACCACTACCCTGCCTGCCCAATTGCCCATACCGTCCTACCCTGCCCGCTTCATACTACCCCTGCCCAGTGCCCAGTCGCTCCCCACCACTAACCGTGCCTGCCTGCGACCTTTCAAGCAGTGACAGTCCGACCGACGAAGATGCACCCCACGTCCACACCCATGCCATGAGGTACCATCTCCGGCCCAGAGTGCAACCTGCCGATGGCACGATACGCCCTTACTTACCGAGCCCTCCTACCCTCCCAGCGCACAAGGGCAGCTCCGCAGCTGGCGGCCTGGCGCTTTGAGAGGCGTGGGATGGTGGTGCTGGCATAGGACTTCTATGATGCTCAGGGCTGGCGGACTGGCGGGTGGCAGCTGACAGAGGGAAACTCCGAAGCGTTTAGGGGCGCGACATACGGTATGGTATTTGCCCCTGGCGGCTCGGCCGGAGTGTCCAAGGCGTTCATGCTATGACAATTACACTTGTGTTCACGTGTATGCGGCGGTCACGCCGTGTCTATGTATGTACTTCCGGCTCCTAGGACTGCAACCAAGAACTGCACGCGCATAGCTGCTGCGACCCCACTGGGGGCTACGCACCGGCCACTATCACCAACCAAAACAAAGCAAAACCAAACATTATAAATTGCAAGTGAGCTGCACGATTGTTGCCATGCGAGCTGAGTAGTCCGCCGGCTGGAATGCCGGGGCACGAAACAGACCAAAACCGTAACCGTCAAAACCAGGGACGAGCCCCCAATCCTTCACAAGGACTCACGCACACTCCTCCTAATACTAGCACTGGGCCGCAAACGCTCGGGCACCAATACACACCTGATGGCCAGTCACCATCCCTGCACGCCCACACGCGCTTGCACTCGCCAGTCCAGCACCGCACGCACACGCACACGAAAGCCACGATGCAAAGCTGCATTTCACTACTCCGCTCGAGGATAGCTCCTCTCAAATTGTCTTCTCCCGCATGGTCCTACCTCGCAGCTGGCCACTGCTCCAGTTCGCCCCTCATCGCATCTGCCCCTCAATTAATAGCACGCGAGTCAAGCGAACAATGAGCGTGTGCCGAGCTTCCAAGCAAATGGTGTCATTCCCCCCTGGTGCCTCTCCCCATACCAGTCCTCTGCCTCGCCTTCTCCCCACACCTCACCTGGACCATGCTTCACCAAGATTCTTGCAATGATGCGCTGACTAATTTCCTCTACCCCCGCACCTCAACTTCACTTCCGCCATGGCTTATGTTCGTTCTATGTGTGCTGCGCCCGGTAACAGAAGCCGAGCCCAAAACGTGGAGCAACAAGTACCCATGCAGCGGGAATTCTGCACCGCTTCTTCAAAAGCCAAAGCGATAAGTTCTCTTCTCTCCTGGGCAGGTCCCAGCCAGCCATTCCACCTGTCCATGCCGCAGCGGCCGTTGGCCAGCACCGGCGAAATGCATCCGGAAAACGCAATCACGGTTACAGCCGAGCGAACTCACAAAAACACAGACGTAATGCACAAACGCATCGGGCCGGTTCTCAAGTCCACTACAAGGGTTACGTTTCCAATCATGGGTGACGTCTCGCCCTGTGTTTCCTCGCCACTCCCAATGCATGCAAACTCTCCCGAGGCCGGGAATGCTAGCACAAGGGTCAGTTGAACGTACAAAGCTGCGTGAGAGGTATGCGACAACCACGCAGCTACTACGCTTTGGCATGTCAGCTACGCGCCTGCCTTGCGAGGGCGCCCATGAAGCGCCATCGATATACGAGCTGGCAGGGATACGCCTACTCCCTCCATCTATGTGTCTACGTTTCCTTTATTGCAAATACGACCCAGCAATGCGGTCCCCACGCTGCACGTTCCTGGGGCCCCAAGCCGCGTGGCATACTCGGACCGCGTGCTTGATTTCATCCGCTGGGGCCACACTGGCAGTCGTCCAAGTGACTGCCCTCGCGGCGCCACCCCCGCCTACTGCACATTGTTACGGTTGTACACGAATGTTCCGTACACATAATATACGCACATGCAGCTCCACGTTCTGCGGATCACGGCATGCAAACGCCATGCATGCGCCACCGCCGCTCACGGGGACAAGCCGCGCCCACGTCGCCTCAAGCACGACTTCCTCCACCTCACTATGCCGCTGCTCACGAGCCCGAACAATCCACCATGTCCGCGTCCGCCCGCGGCGCCGCTCACACCGCCGGCGCTTGCGCCTGCTGCTGCGCCTGCTGGTGCTGTTGATGCTGCTGCGCCATGCCCCACAGCATCGCCTGCACCTGCTCAACGGACAGCGCCGCCAGCGTGGCCGCTTCAGTCGGGCTGATGCCCAGGTTGTAGGGCTCGCCGGGGCGCAGCTTGCTCATAAGCAGGTCCGCCGACGCCGCGGCGCGCACGGGCGTGTCAAAATCGGGGCTGTAGTACATGCGGCCGTCAGGACCGGGCACCTCCGCCCTCCAGCTCCTGCCGCCGCTGCCCGGCACCTCCGCCACATAGCGGTAGTGCTGCGCGCCCGCGGCGGCGGCCGCCGCCGCTGCCGCAGCAGCGGCCTGCTGCTGCTGGGCCGCAGCCGCTGCTGCCGCCGCGGCAGCGGCAGTGAAGGCGTCCGGGGCCGGCACCTGGGCAGCGCCGGCCGCTGCCGCCGCGGCGGCGGCATGCTGCGCCATCATGGCAGCGGCGGCTGCAGCGGCAGCGGGGTCAGGCATGGCCGGCGCAGCCGCTGCAGCCGCAGCCGCGGCCGTTGCCGAGTTGTCGTGCATGGTAGCATCCGGCGCGGGCGCAGCAACGGGGGCCGGCGTCGGCAGCGCCTGCGCCGCAGCGGGTGCCGGAGCCGGCTGCGCCGCGGTGGTCAGCGGCGCCACCGGGAAGGCGGGCGCGGCTGCACCGGGGATGTAGGGCGGCATGTAGAGCCCCAGCGGCGGCGCCGCGGGGGGAGCGCCAGGGGCCGCGCCAGGCGCAGCCGCACCGGGCATTGCGAATGGCATTGCAGCAGCGGCGGCAGCAGCAGCGGCGCCGGGCTGTGCGTTCGGGTCCGCAGCGGCGGCGGAGGCGGACGCGGCGGCGGCCGCGTATGCGCTGTACATGGCGTACGGCATGTAGCCGTACGGCGTGGCGACGTACGGGTAGGCCGCGGCAGCAGAGTAGGCGGCGGGAAAGGCCGGACCGGTCGCAACAGCGTCCGGTGCCTCGGCCTTGACCTCCGGCGCAGCCGGCGGGGGCGGCGCGGCGGCAGCAGCAGCCGCGGCGGCAGCGGCCGCAGCTGCCGCCTGATGCTGCGCGTAGGCCTGCTGGTAGGCGATCTGGTACGCAAGGGCTGCCTGTGGCGGCATGCCGGCAGGCGGCGCGGACGGATCCGGCGCAGAGACCGCGCCGGGCGCTGACGCGGCAGCGGCCGCCATGGCTGCCTGCAGTTGCTGCGCGTGGTGCATCTGGATCATCAGCATGGTCTGCTGCTGCTGCGCCGCCTGCTGCTGCTCGGGGGTCGCCGCCTCAGTACCCGAGGCGCCGGCTGCCGCGGCTGCGGCGGCCGCCGCAGCCGCAGCGCCCGGCCAGCCCGCGGCAGCGGCAGCCGCCGCGACCGCGGCCGGGTCGGCGGCGCCTACGCTTACAGAGAGCCCGGTGATCTGGGAATCCAGGTGCATGCCCTGCTGGGTGTCAGCACCGTCCGTCTCCATGGTCATGGGCAACATGGCCGCAGCGGCCGCGTTCTTGGCCTTGGAGGCAGCAGCAGTCTTGCGCGGCGAGGCAGCCGAGCGCGCGCGCTGCGCAGCGGCCTGAGACCGGGGCGGCGGCGGGTTGCGCGGCGACAGCAGCGCTGCCGCGGCCTCCGCCTCCAGACCCGCCTCGCCCGCCTCGCCACCTGCAGCCCCGCCCTCCACGCCCGCGGCACCACCCTCGCCCGCCGCACCCTCAAAGCCGCCGGCCGCCGCCGCCGCCGTCGCGATGGCGAGGTCGGAGGCGGGCAGCGTGACGCCCATGGTGATGGCGAAGGCGTAGGAAGGGCCTTGCTCGCACAGCTGCCGCTCATACTCCTCCAGGCCCGCGGGCGTGAGTGTGTAGTGGTAGGGGTGCATGCGGTAGCCCAGGCCGCCGCGAACGACGCGGCCCTGCTCCTCCAGCCTGCGCATACACACACACGCACACACACGCGGTACACACACAGTAAGTGCATGGGCAGCGTGTACGGAGCCATGAAATGCTGCATGGATGCTTGCGGCGTCACGGAAGCAACGGGAAAAGTAGGCGAAGGCACACACGAGTTCCAGTTACCCAGCCCGAGCAAAGAGACACGATGCCGCTGCCCACTCACAGTCGCAGCGCCTTGCTGGTGTCGGGGTTGTTGCCGAACGTGGCGCGCAGCTGCTTCTCGTAGACGCAGGGGCTGCGGCCGATCATGAGCAGGATGGCGCCGGCGTTGCGCACCACGTTGGTAATCTGCGTTTGTGGCGGACAGCGTTGGTGGATCAGGGAAACGGTGGTAGGAATGACGCAAACCATACATCAAGACAAGGGCCACTGACGGGCGCGTCGAGCAAGCAGAGTTCCATGGCCAAGTTCGTCCCGTGATACAGGGGCCATTAAACATACCTTGCTTGGGTGCCGGATAGGCTTGCTCTTGCTCTTGCCGGCATTCCCGCGCTGCCGCGACTTGGGCTTTGGTGGTGGGGGCATGGGTGCCGAGGAGGGCCCCGCCTCGCCACCTGCACCTGACGGCCCCGCGGCACCACCCGCCGCCTCCTCGCTGCCGTTCGCATCCCCCAGCCCTTCCCCGCTGGCGTTCTCCGCCTCCTCCTCTTCCGGCGCCCCGTCGTTGATGTCATTGATGTCCGACTCGGACGAGGAGGACGAGGACGAGGGCGGCGGGCCGCGGCCGCGGCGTGTGGGCCGCGACTGCCGGCGACCCGATGAAGCGCCCCGGCCGGTGGCGTCGCCGCCAGCCGTGGCCGCCGCCTCCGAGCCCTGCGGGCTGTCCTGCCGCTGCGTGCCCTGCTGCTGCTGCTGGTAGTGGTCGCCGCCATTGCCCTCCATCTCCATCGGCGCCTGGTTGCCCTGAGAGCCCTCCTGCGTTGTGTTGGCTCGGGCGCGCTTCGCAGCCATAGCGGCAGCCGCGCTTGACCCGCGCTTGCGGGCAGACAGGCCGCCAGCAGGCGCGTGCGGCCCACGCGCAGGCGCTACCACCGCCGCCGCATCGTCACCTGCCTCCATCGCAGTGGCGGCCTCCTCACCACCGGACGCCTCACCGCCGTCCAGCGCAGCGGCGCCAGCCGCACGCGCACGGCGCACGGCGTCCGCGCCGCTGACGCCGCCGCTCGCCAGCACCGCCACAGGCACGGCCGGCAGAGGCGCCGAGGTGCGCCGCCGGCGCGACATGATGCCAGGGTGGCCGTCGTCCGCGTCCCGGCCGCCAGCCTCCTCTGAGGACGCCGCCATTGAGTCGGAGGAAGCGCCACGGGCGCCGCCGCGACCGCGCTTGGCCGCCAGGCCGTTGCCGTCCTGTTGGCTGTCCAGATCCTCATCATCCTCAGCGTCGCCGCCGCGGCCCGGCGGCCGTGACCGCGGCGGTCGGCCGCGGCGGTGCTTCTGATGCAGCAGCAGTTGCTGCTGCTGGGCCGCCGTCAGCGGCGGCAGGCCGGGCGCCAGCGGCAGGTCTGCCGGCGCGCTGTGTGCCGTGTGCAGACCCGGTCGTGCGCTGGCCGCGCCCGGCGCAGCGCCGGCCGGCACGGGCACTCCCGCCGCGGCGGCTGCCAGCGACGCGCTGTCTGCGCCCTCGCGTGCCTTGAGCGACGGCCGGCGCTGGCGACCTGCCGCCGAGCGGCTGGTCAGCCCCGCCTTGAGTAGCTGCTGCGCCGGGTCCACCGTCGCCGCCACCGCCGCCATGGCTGCCGCCATGCCCGGCGTGGCGGCGCGGATGAGCAGGTCGCCGCCGTCCGCCTCGGTGAGCGACAGCAGCTGCAGGCCGCGCAGCGGGCGCGAGATGCCCTGCAGCACCGTGGTGCGGCCGTCGTCCAGGCGCACCAGCCGGTACTGCAGCTTGCAGTCCTCCGCCTCGCCGTCGATCTCGTACTGCACCAGCGCGCGGCTGTCGTTGGCGCGGCGCGCCGCCATGTCCGGCGGCAGCACCAGCTCGTAGCCAATGACGTTGGCGGCGGCGCTCAGCACCGCCGCCGCGTCGGTGGCGTCCAGCCCGCCCGCGACGGACGCCGAGGCGGAGCCGGGCGCGGAGCGGCGGCCGCTGGGCGGAAGCGGTGCAGAGCCGGCGCTGCCGCCGCCTGCAGCAGCGGCGACCCCGCCACGGCCCTTACCGAGCAGGTTCTTCAGCCGCTCACGGCTCACGTGGCTGGGGTCGTTGACAGCTGCGGCACTGGCGGGCGCGGCGGCGGCGAGGCGAAGGGCCGCGGCGGCGCCGGGCGCCTGAGCGGTTCCGGGGCTGTTACGGCCGAAGCAAACCTGCACGGTGAAGAGGCCGATGCATGAAAGCAAATGGGTCAGTACTGCAGCTCCATTGTCTGGACAATGGCAAACGTGTCCCAACATTCATGAAACATCCGCGCGGGGCCCTACTCGTTTCCTGCGGTCGCCAAGCCCAGTCACAGGAGCTAGTGGCGGCAGCTGTGAAGCAGGTAAGGATGTGACCTGACCGCTGGTGCTGGCCCAGCTTTGGGTACGTAACATAGGCAACGCCGCAGGCGCGGGCGACGACGTGGAACATGGAAGTAGGTTGGGAGTGGATACACACTCGCGGAGAGGCACTTCTTCAACCACGCCTTCCACCAATGGCAGAGGATGCTGGCCGCAGTCACATCAGTATGGAGGTGGTGGGTCATTATTCGAGGTGGTGGGATATTGCACAAGAAGTGGGTAGCATCCGCGGAGAGGATCAGGTTGGAGCGCGTTGGGTGTTACATCGCCGAGCATGCGTAAACAAGTTGGGAGCATTACGGTGAGCATGGCATTGGCGTCTGATGGCAGCTACGGCGACCATAACGAACAGAAACGCTGAACACCGATTCCAACAACTACAGCCCCACCCAAAGCCCAACACAAGGTTGCTCTCGTCTCACCTGGTGGTCTGCGACGGCCGAGTTGTAGGGCGTCAGCTCGAAGGGGCGGTCTGTGGACGCGCCGTTCGCCTGCTCCTCATCGAAGTGGCAGGGGCAGAACGAGCAGCCGCACTGGAACGACAGCAGCACAGGCGAAGCTGCCGTGTCAGGTGCCGCGGCGCCTGCGGTAGGAGCAGAGGCCGCCGCCGACGTCCCCGTCCCCTTGTCGTCCGTATCACCGCACGGCGCGTCTGCCTGCTGCGAGCGCGTGTCGGTGCTGGCATCCGCCTCTGCAGCCGTGGATGCATGCGCCGCGGCGGAGCTCGCCACCGGCACAGTCGTGGCTGTGGCCGAGGCGCACACAGTCCCCGCGGTGGCGCCAGTCGTGCCCTCGCTGCTCGCCCCGCTCACCACCCCACCCTCTGCCGCTCCGCCGGCCAGGATGCAGGGCTCAGTGATGGTCGGGTTGCCCATGTCGCTCAGGACGGGGCTACTCCCGGCTGACACAAGCGCGGCACCGCTACCGCCGCACGTCGAGGGACCGCAGGCTGCTGTGACGGCTTGCGGCACCGCTGCGCTAGCATCCGCAGCAATGCCAGGCTTACTGGACGCCTCCGCGGCCTTTGCGCGCACAAATGCCAGATCGCCGAGAACAAAATGAACGTCGGTGCCGCCGCGCCGCTTGACGTCGACGAGGTGTAGGTTCTGGAACTTGGCCGCCGCGCCCGGCTGACCCAGGCGAGCAACGAAGCCCAACTGTGTAACAGAACAGGGCAGGAGGGTGGGCGACAAAAGGATGCAGACGCGAGGGGGGTTGCGCCGAGGGAAGCTGGCGCTGAAGGGTCAAACTGCAACACCCAGTGCGAACCCCAATCGATATACAGTACAGCATAACACAAAACTACAGGCCCCTGCTCTGCATGCACAGCTCCGAGCACCAACCGCAAGCGTATATTTCGCGCGCGCGCGGCATGTGTCGCGAGCGCGCTTTGGGTTGCGCGTTAAACGACATTTTCCGGGTCGCTCGCGCACCTTGGGGACGTGCTGCATTACAGCAGCGTATTTCATCATGTCGCGGCGCCCGTTGACCTCCACAGTGAGCGCCACGGGCTGTTGATGACTCCATGCGAGGCCCTCCCGCACCACCATCTCGCGAGGGACAATGAGCGGGCTCCACGTCTTTTCTGGTAAAGATGCACCAGCTTCTCCAGGCTGCGGGACGTAGGAGGGCCGCGGCAAGCAAAACATCAGTCTGAGCGGGAAGTCGGTGCTGTTGCACAGGCCCAGACGCGCTCCTTGCCCGCATGAGGCTAACTAGGTGCCCATAGTATGTGGGTCGAATGTCCTCCTGGCGACCCAGCCCCAGCGCACCTCTTGCGCGACAGTCGGGGTCGCCATCGGTCTGGGTTTTCGGAAGACCCGAGCTGGCGCTCAGCTTCCTGAGCTCGACGCACTTGGTAAGGTGTCACAAAATGGTTTAGGGATGATCGGGGGTCGGTCTCGAGCACCCAGAAGGGCCCAAGTCACTTGCGCGGGCTTCCGCGGACTGAACCCTTCGGGGCTCCAACACAGCACCGGAATGCTATTAGGGCTGCAAGTGAAATGTATGCGAAAGAGCAAGCACCGCAGCGAGGTTTGCAGGTTCGCTGTAGAGCGCGCGAAAGTCAAGGAGGCCCAAAATGCAAGTTCAGGGGCTTGGCCAAAGTAAATAGTTCCTCTGTGTGTAACTATGCTATACTGTATGTGTTCGGGGGCTGGCGGGGCGGCTTTCTCGCCCCAGTCGCTGTTCGCCGGCATGGCTGCCATCGATGCTGCGTATCTTGGAAGGCTTTCCGGTAAGTGATACAAACTAGCCTTACCTATTTGCCATGACGTTGGCACACGCCTGCGTTGCGCGCAGCCGTGAGAGTGCCGGCGCTCCGCCTTCCCTCTCGAGGAGTCTGTTGACTGCTCGCTCGACGGCGACTGTACAAGTGGATAGTGCTCCACACGTTTCCTCAAGAAGCACGCACTAACAAATCTGTGGGGCAGCGGGGCCCTCCGAGACCGGAGCGACCCGCATGTGCGTCAGTCGCCACCCAGAAGCATGTCACACCAGCGCGCCCGAGCGTTCATGCGCAAGTAGGCCATTGCTATTCAGCGAAAGATACAGCTTTAGTCGACTTCAGCGGAGGATTTGTGAACCCTAGACGCTGATCTTGGCCTGCAGGCTGACAAGTGACAACGCTGCGCAGGCCTAAACCTTACAAAGTATGGTTGCCGGAATGCTTCATGCCCGGCGCATCGTTCTGTGGATGCCTCCGCCGGGAACCGTTCCGTGCCTTGCCCGCCCCTCCCTCCCTCATTGTTCTCTCCCGCCCCCCCCCCCCATTTCGGCTTGCGGTATGGCCTAATTATACATCGAAGCGCGGAGAATTGGAAAAATGCGAACGTTGAGCGCGGCCACGGAGGCAAGCCCGGGGGTGGCAAGGGTACTAGCGCAGCGGGCAGGCTCAGCGTTCTTGGACGGGGCGACAGCACAGCGGGCACGGGTGGGAGCCACACACATCGGGACTACGCTTTCCTGCCCCTTGCCATGTTCCATCACGGGCGACAGCACAGCGACCAGAACACCCCTGCACGATCTTCCACATTCCAACTGCTCGCATCGGCCCGAATGGGGCCCCTGAGGCCCTGAGCCCGCAACTCCATTTACTGAATCACTGGGAGTCAGAACATTCGGCAGGTGGACACGGAGGGAACCACCCGGGAAACCGTAGGGACCGAAGTCCCAGCCATGGCACTAACCCTGTGCCACCTCGTCAGAAATCTCCGCTGCACGTCGCATTACCAGTAGTTCTCTTTAGGTAACTGCACTGAGTATTTAGAGCACAATGACGCGAGCGAAGATAGCAGCTGCGCCCTTTCAAATAGGCTGCATCCCTTAGAGCTTTCGCGACGTCAAGGCACGACCGATGTATTTTGAAGAATGAGCTCTGCACATATCCTATCTACCTTTCAATCAACTTTTCCCGGCCTGTACCAGGCCCCAAAGAAGGGCGAGGATGAGCCTCCTCCGGAGGCACCTGCGCCGGAGCCTGTTACGCAACATGATGATGAGCCAGACCAATATAGTACTCGCATTGCTGGAATCACCAGCAAGGTGCGACCTGGAGAATTGAATTCGTCGCTGACAGCACACGTTGGGGTATTGGCGTTTGCCACGGACTGAGGGCAATCGATACAATAATGTCAGGGTAAACGGGTAGGACTAGCCCTTTGGCGGACAGGCGGGCTGGAAACCCACCCCTTGTTCGTCCCGCGGCGACACGCGTGTGCACAGTTCGAGAGGATGCGGGCTTCAGCAGACGAGATGGAGCAGTACCTCCGCTCAGCAGCCGAGGACGCAAAGGAGGCAGAAGCCCGGGCGCTGGCGAAGGCGGATGAAGGTAGGTTGGCTCCTGCCTCCGCGAGAGGATGGCGCGGCGCGTTGCCTGGTGCATGGCTGCTTGGCACAGGGACTGTGTGGGTTTTCCTGGTACCTGTACACCATGCGTGCAGCAGTTCACTTATGCATGATACTGACACGCCTGCTGCGTGCACGCCGCAGACTTCACGCCGGCGTGGCGGAACGTGGGACTGCCTCTGAAGCCATCCCACCTGCACTTGGACCACGGGGCAATGGCTGGGGCGCGGCTAGTCAACCCCAAAGCGATTGTACAGGTGCGACCAGGTCGATGAGGCGGACTGCTGCGAGCCAGGCTGCATGTCGGCTCGGTCCGGCGGTGTGGGGTGAGGGCGGGCAGGTCAAGGGCATCCGCCGCAGGCGCAGGGCGCATGGCGGGCTACTTGGAGGATTGCTGCCCACGGCAATAGCAATGGCGGCGGCGGCTGGCACGGTGGATGCCAGGACTGTGTGATTGCTGACGCGCCCGTGCAATGGGGCAACGTGCCGGCAGCAGCAGTAGACGGGGGTCTTCCGGGTCTGTGGGGCATGCGGCGCGGCTAGGTGCGGGAATGGACACCTCACCCGGCGCGCGGTCCGCTCTGGAAGGCGGATTGAGGGGTGCCGCGCAGCAGCGCGCAAACACACACAATGAAATGCAGAGGTGCATGGGAATGCGATGCACGGGCGCTACTGCTCCCACAAGCATTTATGCGAAGCTAGGACTTTCGGGCTCGTGGGTTAGGGGACCTTCCAGCTACACCTCTCAACTATGCACACGCAACACCCCCGCGCCCCTCCAAACGCATACAGGAGTACCAAGCCATCAAAGGGCGAGAGGTCCTGAACCCGCCGCGCATCGCGGAGTACGCGGACACGTCGGCAAAGCCCAACTACCTCAAAAGCACGCATGCCATGGAGGTCCGTGTGCGGGGGCGCAGGCGCATGGCGGCGGGGCTGCTGGGTGGGGGAAGGCAGGGGCGTACTGCGGGGCAGTGGCGTGGGAGCAGAAAGGCTTCAGAGGACATCAGAGGCCCCTCACAGCTCGTAATGGGGCGCAGTGAGCGGCCATACAGCTTATGTTACCAGCACCGCGTCACACAGGGTGTTCTTCCCATTGTGAAATTGGGTGTTGTATTTGGTTTGGTTGTACCGCAGGAGCGCAAGATGCGCACCATGTCGCCGGACCGCACTGCGCGCATCCAGGCGCTGAGTGCACGGCACCTGGCGTGGCAGACGCTGACGCCGGAGGAGGTGGCGGCCAAGATGGAGGAGGCGGAGCAGCGGCGGCGGCAGCTGGGGCTCAAAATGCCGCGGGCGCAGTTTGAGCTGGAGCAGAAGTGAGAGCGCAGCCTGAGTATGCGTTGGCGGAGGGGACGCGCGGAGGGAATGTGCGCGGCTTGGTGGGGGGACGCTGTGCAGGAGCGAACTTCGGGTTATAACCAGCAGGGGCATAAATGTTGACTGAGTGTCTCGCTCCGCCTTGCTTCCACCCTCGCCGCAGGATCATCCAGTCCATGCACCACAAGCTGACCTTCCTTCGCAACCCGCGCCACCCGCTGCCGCCCGCCGTCAAAACCCTGATGGAGCTGCGGCCGGACGCGAACCGCTGGGTGGGGCCGCGAACCACGGTGAGCTCCTCGCGCGCGGCGGGCGCTCGCCACGCCATCTGTTGCGAACGCAGGACTGCGTTAGGGGCGCTGGTCGCAGGATTCCCACTGAGCGGGGCCGGCAGGACAGCGCTGTGCGCACCACTGCGCCCAGTGCACGTGCACCCTCTTGTGTACCATAGTTGTACTCCGCCTCGCCTCGTCGTTTCACACGCTGCCCTAACAGCTTCTTGGCTACCTTCTGCTGCTTGTGTTGCCCCCCCCCCCCCAGGTGCTTGAGGGTGTGAAGCCGCCCATCAAGGCGGACATGACGTCGCGGCCGGACCAGGTGTTTGTGGTGGAGCCGGCCGAGGTCACCTTCACAAACTACGGTGCGGTGGTGGGGTGGAGGGCTGGGGGGCGGGGGAGGACGGGGGAGGGACCTGCGCTGGCATCCGCAATAGGCGGAGACCGCTGGCTGGTTAGGAAAGTTATGCTGGAGGCATTTGTGCTGATGCGGTGGTGGGTGTCTACATAATACACACTGGCGCTTGCAAACACGCGAGGATCATGGGCTTGGGGGGGCTCTAATTTATCAACTTTCAAGCCATTAGCACAATCTGCCATGTGAGCCCCTCAACTCAATGTGGCTGTGGACTGAATAGACCTCCATGGATTCCCCTCCCCCATCCTGGTCGCGCAGCCGTGGGTCGCGCCTATGAGCAGGTCGTGCGCGTGCGCAACGTGACCGCCGTCAGCCGCAGCCTGCGCATCTTCCCGCCCGCCTCCCAGTACTTCCACGCCTCGCTGCCGCGTTTTCCCGGGGAGGTGGGCGTGCTGGCGCCCGGCATGGCGGCGGAGGTGACGCTACGTTTCTGCCCCGACTCGTTGGGCGACTATGAAGATGCAATCGCCGTGGACGCCACGCACTCGCGCCAGACGGTGCCGCTGCGCGCGCGGCGGCCGCCGCCGTCGCTGACGCTGCCCGAGGTGCGTGGGGCCAGGGCTGGGGCGGCGCGCTGCGAGGAGGGGTTAGCAATCGCAGGGGAGGAGGCGGGGCAAAGGTATGGGCGGGGTATAGGGAAAGGGCAAAGGGAAAGGGTCGGGCCCAATGAATAGGTTCAACGGAGGGGAGATATGAGGGGGCCTGGCAGTGGACGAGGCTCGAGGACATTCCCGTTCAAGTTATTAGCACGCCTCCTCACAGTTGCCTTGCATTTTCATGACTGGGTGGGCAGAATGATGGGATCTTTTCGCTGGGCTCGGGCACATACCCCCCCTCCCTCTGCTCCTTTCGCAGGAGATCGACATGGGCCAGGTGGTGATTGGCAACGTGAAGACGGAGCAGGTGACGTTCAAGAACATGGGCGGGGCCGGCCGCTTCCGCATCGTGCCCGAGGCCCACTGGCCGGACTTTGCCATGGACGCGCCCACGGACCGCGCGGTGGTGGGGCAGTTCAAGGTGCGGGGTTTGGTGGTGTGGCGCGTGGTGGGGTGGGGTGTGTGGTGCATTGTGGCTTCGCGGAAGGGTGGGAGGGACAGTACGGTATGGGGTTGCGCCAGTGGGCTTGCGGAAGCGGGTGCGAGGCAAGTGCGGTAGAGGGCAGGCGGGACTCCGTACCCATTCTAGCGCGCACAAACCGGAGTTGTCCTCGTGCTGCAGTTGGCATAACCGCATGCAAACCGCATGTGCATGTGTGTGTATGTGTGTGCACCCGGCCACAGATCTGGCCGCTCTACTTTGAGATGGCTGCGGGCGAGCAGCTGGGCCTCAACGTGTCGTACGAGCCCACCGAGTGGGGCAACACCGAGGAGCGCCTGGTGCTGGTGTGCGACAACTGCCAGGTGCGTGCGTGTGTGTGGGGGGGTGGGGGGTTGCGAGGGGTGGATGGGGTGTGGAGGAGGGAGGGGGAAGGGAGGAGGGCTGGGATGGGGGCTGGGGGAGTGAGCCACCAACGGCAGAGGCACTGGATGCAGGCGGCGGCTGTGCAGGGGTGGATGCCAGCTGCTATGCGCCCACTGCATGCCGCCACACCTTCGCAACACAATACGATACGCTGTGATCCATCTTTCCACTTCTTGCCACAAGACCAACTCTCACGCACATCATGACGCGACACGACACACACACGCGGCGGGTCTAATTATACAGTCTTTGCGCTTACCTTTCCTTGTGAACTTGAACACACACACACACACACACACACACACACGCACGCACGCACGCACGCACATACACACACACACACACACACACACACGCACGCACGCACGCACATACACACACAAACACACACACACACACACACACACACACACACACACACACACACGGCCTGCAAACGGCCCGCAGGTCAAGACGTTCAGCCTGTCGGGCAACGCGGTGGGGGTGGACGTGCTGCTGCACAGTGTGGACGGACGCATGCTGGAGCCGCGTGAGCTGGACCTGCCGCTGTGGTTCGGCGAGTGCGCGCCGGGCGCCGGATTCAGCAAGACCGTGTCCGTGCGCAACACCACCAAGCTGCCCTTCGCCTTCGAGTGGGGCCTCACCAAGTGAGCGGCAGCCCGGGGCAGCGAGGGCGTGTGGGGAGGCGAGGGCGCGGGGGCAGCGAGGGCGCGGGGGCAGCGAGGGCGCGGGGGCAGTGAGGGCGTGTGGGGAGGCGAGGGCGTGTGGGGCAGCGAGGGCGTGTGGGGAGGCAAGGCGCTGTCACGGCATGGGTGGGAGATTGTGCTTGCATGTGTACGGTCAGGGTGAGAACGGGCCGCCATCACACACACTTCACAAGCGCGTGCCGCAGTACTAGCTGCTGCCAGGACACGCCTACCTGTACACACCTACCTGCACACACACACACACACACACACACACACACACACACACACATGCCATACACACATGCCATACACACCCTCCTTGCCCTAGCTCTCACGCAAATGTGTGTGTGTGCACGCGCGCAGGTTCCCGCAGGTTCAGAACCGGCGCCGCGCCAACGAGCCGCTGCAGACCGAGGCGCAGTACGACGAGGAGCAGGACGACGAGGGCCACGTGCTGCTGGTGGACAACAAGTCCCTGCGAGGCACCAGCCCGCTGCGGCTGGGCACAGGCGGCGGCGGCGCAGCCGCAGCCCCGCCCGCCGTAGGCGGCGGCGCAGGAGGCGGCGCAGGAGGCGGCGCAGGAGGCGTGAGCAGCAGCGCCGCAGGCGTGAATGGCAGCGTGGCGCAGGCGCCGGGTGGCGGCGTGGCGGGGGCGAAGCCGCCGGGGCCCATGAAGGCGCTGGCGGGGGCGGAGAACGCCGGCACGCCGTGGGGCGTCCACTGCGGCAATGAGGCGCACGGGCCGGACCCGCTGGCGCTGGGCGCGGTGGTGGAGGACCTGTTCCGGGTGGTGCCGCGCAGTGGGGTGCTGCAGCCGGGCGAGGTGATGGAGTTCCTGGTCACCTTCACGCCGCCGGGGCAGGCCAGGTGAGGCTCTGCGGTACTTGTGGTACTTGCGGTACTGCGGTGGGACGGGCTTCATGTTCAGCACTTGCGCGTCGTGCCAATCACGCGCCGCAACCTTGGTTGTGTGAGGGCACCGGAGTCTGTATATTGTAGCATTAGCGCGGTTGATTCCACACACATGGACGCGCCTGCATCTTTTGAGCCCGCGGCCGCGCTCACACGCACGCAGGTACGAGCGCTGGGCCCAGCTGCGGGTGGACCGCAAGCCCATCTCCGTGCCCAGCGGCGCCAGCCCCATGGTCCGCGGCAGCGGCAGCGGCACCGGCCGCAGCCACGCCGCCATCGCCGCCTCCGCCACCTGCGACGTGCTAGTTGCGGAGGTGGGGCTGGAGGGGCTGGGCTGCCCGGTGCAGCTGTCGGCGGCGCCGCGGCTGGTCAGCCTGCCGGGCAAGCTGATGCCGGCGGAGGGCACCACGCGGCACGTCACGCTGCGCAACCCCACGCGCGCGCAGGTGGTGGTGCGCGCCACGGGTGAGCTTACTTGCGCCCTGGGCTTTCTTCCACACGGGCTGGGCGGGATGCTTGGGCGATAGGGCAGGGCTTTATGCGTGCCTGGCTGAGCGATTCAGGAGTCATGAATTGACATGACCAGCTGCTAACACGCGATCTTTCCCGTGCCGTGCGCGACCCCGCCCCCCCCCCAGTGGACAACCCCGCCATAGCGGTGAGCCCCTCCGAGTTCCGCATGCCCTCGCTCGGCGCCATCTCGCTCGCCGTCACCGTGCGCGCGCCGCCCGACGCCGCGCCCGGCCCGCTGTCCGGCCGCGTACTGCTGGAGGTGGAGCACGGCCCGCCCGTGCCCATCGAGGTCCGGGCCGCCGTGGGCTCCAGCTACGCGCGCCTCATAACGCCGCGCATAAACTTTGGCGACGTGCCGCTCAGCGGCAGCTCCGAGCAGCGGCTGGTCATCCGCAACATGTCCGCCACCTGCCCCACGCCCTGGAGCATCCGCGAGCTCACGCCCGCGCTGGTGGCGGCGGAGAAGTCCCGGCTGTTGCGCGCGCAGCTGCTGCAGTCCAGCCGCATGCTGGACCCGCAGGCGGCGGCCGCGGCCATCGACGCCCTGGTGCAAGAGGAGGAGGAGGCCGAGGCGGCGGCGGCCGCGCGGGAGGAGGAGGAGGCGGTCGGCTACCGCGGCGCCTCGGTCACCGGCCACCACGCGCGCTTCGCCGAGGCGCAGCGCTCCCCTGCCGCCTCCACCTCTGGCGCCTTGGTCGCGCTGCCGGCCTCCGCCGCGGAGCGGCGAGCCGTGTTCGCCGCCGGCCGCCACACCGACAGCAGCCTGGCCCAGGCGCTGCCGCCGCCCGACACCACGCACGTCACCTTCGAGCCCAGCAGCGGCGTGCTGGAGCCCAACCAGGAGCTCACGGTGCGTGTGACCTGCCACGCGCTCACCGACGGCCGCCACCGCTCCATCATCCAGCTGCGGAGCGGCGCGCCGCACGCCGGCGGCGGGCCCGACGGCGGGCTGCACATGGAGTGCCTGGAGGCGTTCGCGTGCGTGGTCACGCCCGCCTGTGTGGTGGACCGGCCGGTGATGGACCTCGGCGTTACGTTCGTGGGGGTGCAGGTGCGCCAGACCCTCTACCTCACCAACCTGTCGCAGCTGCCGGTCCTGTACCGCTGGACTGCGGAGGCGGAGGACGAGGGCTCACAGACCGCGGGGCTGGCGGAGCTCAAGATCAAGCCCGACCATGGGGAGCTGGAGCCGGGGGAGGACGTGGAGATTCAGGTCCGCTACACGCCACGCTACCCGGGGCCGTGCGTCATGTACGGCGTTTGCGAGCTGGAGGGCGCGCCGGAGCCGTTGGGCTTCCGGGTCTCGTCGGCCATCCACGGCTTGGACGTGACGTACGACTTGCTTACTCAGGAGCAGTACGACGATTACATGGCGCATGACCAGGCGGCGGCGGCGCTTGGATCCACGGGGCCCAAGGGCGCCGCCGCCATGGCCGTCGCGGCGGCGGCGGCAGGCGGCGCCAACACGGGCAGCGGCGGCTACTACGACAGCGAGAGCGGCGAGGTGGCGGGCGCCGGCGGCGAGGGCGGCGGGCCCAGTCGGGCGGAGGAGATTGCGGCGGCGCTGGACAAGGTGAACTTCATGCGCGTGGGGCGGCACGGCAAGGCGGAGGTGGACGTGGAGGCGTTCAGCGGCCTGACGCACCTGCCCCCAGACGTCCTCTCGCGCGTGGCCTCCCACCGCCACGCCTCCACCAGTGCGGCTGGGAGCAAGGCGGCCAGCCGGCGCGCCAGCGCCCGCCCGGGCGCGCAGGCGCGCCCGCGCAGCGGCGCCGCCGCCGGCGGCGGGGTGGCGGCGTGGCCGCCGCCCACGCCGCAGCGGCACCTGGTGGCGGACTTCGGCCACAACGTGCCGCTGGGCGAGACGCGGCAGATGTACTTGGTGGTCACAAACCGCACCGCCATGCACACCTCCATCCGCACCTGGCTCGAGCGCTTCGGCGTCGCCGACGCCTCGCGCTTCGTGCGCGGCACCGAGTCCGGCGCCGCGCCGCCAGGCGGCGGCGCCGACAAGGCCGGCGGCGCCGAAGGCGGCGCCGGCAAGGGCGGCGCTTCGCGCCGCCAGACCAAGGACGAGGACGCGCACCACCCGCAGGGTCCCAAGCTGTCGAGGTACTCAAAGTACACGCCCATCAAGTTGGCGGGCACGGACGCGGAGCACCGCGCGCCGTTCCGTGCGGACAAGGGCAACGAGATGATGGCCACGCGGCGGCTGCAGGAGGAGGCGGACGAGGTGGGGCCGGGGGGCGGCGGGGAGGGGCAGGGGGAGGGGCAGGGACGGGCAGCGTGGGGGGGTGGGGCCGTGGGGCGGGGGCTGAGAGGCGGCAATGGGGCCAGTGGTAGCGGCGGGGGGGTGTTTTTGGATGTGAATGGTATTGTGTAAAGTTTTACGCCCTCATTTCACAAGCGGAGCGCACGTGCGCCCCCCTGCCCGCCCCCCCCCCAACACACACACACACACACGCACACACACACGCCGTCGGGTTGCTGCATCGCATACATTGTCTTCGCGCTTTGTTATTTCCTGCACACACACACACACACACACAGGCACACGCACACGCACACATATTCTTTGCCCTTAACATTTGTCAATCTGCCCACGTGCAGGCTCTGGGCAACAAGGGCCTGGCTGTGAGCGTGACGCCGCCCGAGTCCACGTTGGAGCCGTGGAGCCGGCTGGTGCTCACGGTCAGCTGCTTCAACGACATGTGCGGAGCCTACATGGACATGATGCACGTCAAGGTAAAGGGGCTGGGGGTGGGGCATGGCTGGGGGGTTGGGGCGAGGTGGCGGGGCGGGGCGGGGCGGGGCGAGCGCAGGGGGGCCGGGGCGGGGCGGGGCGGGGCTGGCGGCTGCGCTGGCGTTGGTGGTGGCGACCAGGGTGGGCGACTAGAAGGGCTTAGGACATGGGCCGGCTGAGGTGGGAGTGTGCAGTGACTTCTGGATCGCATATGAGACGCCGGCCAACAGCCCTGCCGTGTCCCAAGCACGCACACGGCCTCCATCCCCTACCCTCTCCTGTCCTCTCCTCTCCCACCAACCCTCTCCGCTCCGTCCCACCCTACCCTCGCCCCGGTCTTCACCCCAACAGGTGGGCGATCTGCCAGCGCGCGACATCCCGGTGCTGGTGGGCGTGTCGGGCACGCCGCTGGTGGTGCAGCGCGAGCGCGTGCTGGTGCGGGGGCTGCGCGCGCGCTCCTGGCGCACGGATCTGGAGTGGGGGCAGGTGCCGCAGGGCGTGGAGCAGACCCGCACCTTCTACGTCTTCAACACCGGATCGCTGGGTGGGTGCGAGGGCGGGGCGAGAGGAGAGGGATGCAGGCGAGGGGGTTGTAGGCGCATGGAGCGTGGGCTGCATAGTCGGGCGTGGGCGGCAGCAATCGCTGCGGGCCGCGTCTTCACGGTTTTGTCGCCACGCCTGGGCCAATACTCCCCCCGCCCCCGCCCCCGGGTGCGCAGTTGCGCACCGTCTCCGACTGAGTTCTTTCCTGCTCTCCCCTCCCTGTGTCTTTCCCTCCAACGCAGACATGCACCTGGCCTGGGAGGCGCGGCGCTACCACGACTACGTCGACCTGGAGCGCCTGCCGCCCACCACGGACGTGGGCGCCGGCGGCACCGGCCAGCACGACAGCCTGTGGGGCGGCGCGCCCGGCACGCTGCGCGACACGCGCGCCGGCATGAAGCTGTTTGATGTGAAGCTGCAGCCGGACGAGCGGGCCGGCTGCGTGCGGTTGGCCACGGAGCGGCACGCCGACCCCACGGACGACGTGCCGTTCCGCGTGGAGCCGGAGGAGCAGGTGCGGGCGTGCGGGCGTCTGGGCGTGTGTGGTGGCGAGCTGAAGGAGGGAAAGCACGTGTGTGTGAGCGTGTGTGTGTGTGTGTGTGTGTGTGTGTGTGTGTGTATGTGCGTGTGCGTTTTGTTGGAAGCTGCGGCGACTTCGGAGCGAGGAGGCGACCTAGTGTTTAGGAAAGGGATGTGCTCTTTCCGCTCCTACCTGCCCGCCGCTAGGTCCTCCTTCTTACACTTGACCTCAACACCTACAAAACGCCTCACATCGCATCGCGCGCCCACACACACGCAGGTGATCAAGGGCAACACCACGGCCAAGTTCACCGTCACCTTCTGCGCCTCGGAGTCGCGGCGCCACGGCGGCTACCTGCACGGCACGCAGCGCGTCTTCTCGCCCGAGTCCCCGCTGGAACTCCGGGTCTGGACGGCGGGCGAGAACGCGGATCGCGTGGGCGCGCTGCTGTCAGGCACCTTCCACCCCTACGCTGGCGCGCCGCCCACGCCGCTACAGCCGCTGCGTGTGGACCTAGGGGCGCAGGCGCAGGCGTGTCGACTGGAGCCCGACGGCCAGACGGATCTGTCCTGGGTGGTCACCTCCATCCAGCAGCCGGGCAGCCACGCCGCGTTCGTGCGCAGCGTCACGTTGTCCAACACGGCGCACTGCCCTCAGGTGCGTGTGAGAGGGCGTGGGAGAGGGCGTGTGCGCGGTGGAAGGAGCCGTGCATCATTGGAATGGCATTGGGCCCTGGGCCGTGAATGGAGGAGGCGCGCAAGGAAAGCTCAGCTTTGAATGGCTGGGCTTGTCCTGTTGCGCTAGCAGACCCGCAGCTCGCGTTGACTCTTGAGCTGCTTGCGACGCCTCTCTTCTGGCGCCCACAGGTATTCAGCCTGGATGTGGAGGGGCCCTGGGACATGGTGGCAGCCAGTCCCTCGGTGCCGCAGGACCCAGTCGCCTACCGCGGCACCAGCACTCTGCTGGGCCCCGCGGCGGCAAGCGGCCGGCTGGGCACCAGCGCTGCAGGTGCGTGTTCGCCGGCTTCCCCAGCCCTTGCTGCGGCCTCTCCTTGCCCTGTGGTTGGCCTGTGGTTGGCCTGCCTGCTCCTTGCACATGGGCACAACTTCCGTTCCATCCGCCTAGCTTCCCTGCCCTACGCCACAAAGCCCCCAACACGCCCGAAGCATACCCACTAACCCACGCCCCCACGCTCCTCACCAACCCCAATGCCTGCTGTCTACTTCGCTACACTTCTCTGTACCAATCTTTGCAACCCGACCACCTCCTCTCCACAGACGGCGGTCTGACGTTCCTGCCGCCCGGCGAGTCGGTGGACGTGACGTTGCGCTTCTCGCCCGGCAAGGGCGACATGGAGGCCTTGCCGGTGCGCTTCGCGGCCATGCAGGCCAAGCAGCGCGTGATCGAGACAGTCAACGACTACAAGAACACGGGCGCGCTGTGCATCACCTTTGCCAACGGCGACAGCCAGAGCCTGCCGCTGGTGGCGGAGATGCTGCACCCACGGCTGGAGGTGAAGCCGAGGAAGCTGGACTTCAAAAAGGTGCACCTGCAGAGCCCCAAGGAGATGTTCGTCATGTTGTCCAACCCAACCAACGTGGACGCCGCCTGGGCGGTCACGGTGGAGGGGCACAAGCCGCGCTTCCCCACGCTGCCCGGCGCCGGCGCCGCCGCCAGCGCGGCGGCGGCCAAGGAAGCCAAGGAGGAGGCCGCAGCGGCGGCCGCGGCAGCGGGTGGCGGAGGGTCCGCCTCCGCGCAGCCCACCCCGCGCAGTGCCTCGGGCGGCAACCTCGCCGGCGAGGCCTCCGCGCCAGACAGCCGCGCCGCCAGCGCCGTCAGCGGCGCCAGCCGACCCGCCACCGTGGACGGCGGCGCCGCAGGCGCCGCCGCGCCGGCCGGCGGCGTGCCGCCGCCGCCCAAGCTGCCCGGCGCCGGCGGCCCGGGGACGCTGCCGGGCGTTACAGGCATCATCGCAGAGGCACGGATTGGGCCGTACGTTGTCAAGCCCGCCAGCGGTGTGCTGTCGGGCCGCGGGCTGGGCATGCCTCGCAGCCAGCGCATCAGCATCACGTTTGCGCCCACGGAGGCGGAGGCCTACGAGGGAGAGCTGATCTTTGCGGTGCTGCGTGGCAAGCAGTGCAGCGTGGACGTGGACGGCGAGGGGAGCATAGAGGAGACGGACGAGACGAAAGGCAACCTGTTTGTTATCTGAGGGCGCGCGTGAACGTGTGCCCGCATGGGTAGGAAAGGGTAGGAGCTAGTGCTGGGCGCGCGACGCAAGTTTGGGGTGTAGCACCTGCCGCTGTACTTCTGTTTGGTCGTGCGGTGTGCTGGTGTGAAAGGCAGCAGGCTTGGGTGCAGCGGATGGGTTGTGGGGTTGCACCACGTGCAAGTAAGGCATGGTTGCGCGGCGTGATGCCGCGGGCGCGTGATGCAGCCAATGATGGAGACAGATGGAGAAGGGGGGAGCGGCAGCCCGAGTGCGCCAGCAGCATCTGCCGTCTTCACACCTGCTTTGGTTTGTGCAATGTTGCCAAATCGACATCTAAACAACTCGCAACCAAGGAACGTGCAAAGTGCGAGCCTGGCATTGGGAGCGAGCCTGGTGTCGGAGGGTTAAGCGGAAATGGCAGCGCATCCCTGCACGCGCGCGGGATCACCCCTAGCGTTCCAACCCCCGACAGCCATGTAGTTCGCAGTGCAGTATACAAAAAAAAAGCCCGATGCAGCTGGTCCTTCGGTGCATGGAAAACGCGCAGACCTCGCTTACCGCTGGCCGTCGGTTTGTTTGTCCGCGCGGTTTCCGGGTCTGCGGGAACCTGAGCACGGTTTCGGTTTAGACTTCACGAAGGGGGCCATGGGCCTATGCGGTGAAGGGTCGCTGGCACTACGCTTTGCGAAGGCGGCGGCCGTGTGTGTATCGCGGGAAACAAGCAGTGCCTGGCGGTACTATGTGGGGTTAGAGGCGGAGGACCGTAGGACCGTGCTTTGGCTGCTGTCGTTGGTGTACGTGTGGTGCGCTGGTGCTGCGGGCTCTCTGTTAGGTTGCGCGTTTGTTTTCTGTTCGGGTTTTGTTGCTCGGGTGGGGCGTGTCGCTCCGTTCGCCTTCTTGCGTTTGACTGTGTTTTGGGCGCAGGCTCGTTGCCTGCTTTGTGTGGCTCTGTTGTTCTGTTTTGTTGCTGGCTTGTGCCTTCGGGCTGTGGGCTTGGGTGCGTTTTGGCTCTCTCCGCTTGTAAGGCCCTCCTCCTGTTGCCATCCCGTCCTCTTCCAGTCCCGGGCTGTCCCAGCTGTCAGCCTAAGCCTCGCCCTGCTTTGGTGCCAAACAAGGAGTCAGCCTTCAGTACGGTTGTAGAATGGAAGGGCAAAAACGTTCACGTGCCAGCGTACCTCGGCGCCTGGACCGTCAAACCTTCCGATGCGAACATCGTTTACATGGTCAGCCCTATAGGCCCACAAGCATGTTACACAGAGGTTGCCGCCCACGGAAGGTCGCACACACGCATAAAGCAGACCCACGTTCCACACCAGTACACCCCACAGGTCTCACTCCCCGCCCCATGCTCCCGCCCTGAAATGTTGCCAATCAGGTACCGGTAATGGAATTGCGCCGCACACTGTGATACTGGGGCTTGCCCATAGCCCAGTCCTGTTCCCTTGCACTCACTCCCGATCACACCCACGCACCCAACATGCCTAACCGCCCGAGACGCTATAACTCTTGTCCCCCGGTTACAGCCTTGCTAGCAGGGGGCCGCTCTCAGGCCGTCGTGCTACAGCCGCGAGCCCCGGGGGCGACGCCACTCCTGCTGCCGGTGCTACAGCTGCTGCTGCTGCCGCAGCTGGGCCGTCCAGTGCGCGCGGTACGATGGTCCACACTAGGCTTGGCTCGTGTGTGTACTGCAGCGTCATCCTGCGAGGGTTGCGTGGGGGTGCGTGGCAGATGTATTGAGGAAGTGCATGGAAACCAATGCGCACTGTCTGGGTGGGACATGTGTAGTGATGCAAAAATGAGATTACTACAGGCATGACGGGTTCACCCTACACGGGGTGCTGACACATCCTGCCCCGTCATGGTGTTGCAATCTCCTGTTGAGATATCGGTCAGAACTAAGGGAGAACGTAGGGGAGTCCGAGAGTGCGTGTGCGATACACCATGCAAGGACTTGACCCGGGACCCATGCGGAGGGTATAAGCTCAGTGAGCTACCCGATACAGTTAGTAGTGAGGTAACGTGTAATGTGCAAAGCAGTCTAACTGTTAGCCGCCCCTACTCCGGCTAGGATACAGCCGTAAACTTCCAACATCTCCCCTGAAGAGTAGCCAGTGTCGCCGTCTCCCCTGCAAAGGACAAGCGCCCCGCAATCTCCCAATATTCCCAACGGCCGCCCCATGGCACTCGCCTTTTGCACGCCCACTACTCCCAACCCAGTCCTGCACGCTCCCATGCACACCGCCCCCATTACCCCATCACGGCACGCACCTGCATCGCGCCACGAACTCGTATCCTGCCTGCAGCAACGCATCCAGCTCCTCCTGCGTGCGGAGCGCATGCACCTGCAGCAGGTGGCACGTGGCAAAGCGGAAAAGCGGGTCATCAGCGTTGCTGGGACTGTCGAAGTTTGATGGATGCGGCGTGTTGGGGCTACGCACGCCGCGCCTTCGTTTCTAGCCTCGCCGCCTTTCTTCCGCCCAGTACTCGCACCTCGAGCTTGCGCTTGCCAACCAAGCTGGCCGTTCCGCTGAGCACACACGACAAGGCATCGCTGCCGCCGCCTTCCCCACTGCTGCCGTCGCCACTCCCCCCGCCATCGCCGGATAAGCTCCAGGAAGAGCTGCGCCCGCCATCCTTGCCCGCGCCACCGCCGAAGCCACTGCCACTGCCGCTGCCACCACCTTGCTCGCTGCACTTGCCACCGCTGCCCTGCTGCTGCACCGCCGCCTGCGGCCGCTGTGGCTCTTGCTGTTGCTGGTGGTGCGGTGGGTGGTGCGGCGCCTGCTGCGGTGCAGATTGCCGTGCCGGCGGCACCCGCAGTACGAACTCGTTTGAGATGTACCCCTGTTCGCGACTGCCGTACAGGACACTGGTGAGTGAGATCCCGGTTGGGCTGACCGCCAGGCCCGACATGCCGATCAGTTGCAGCGGACCAGCCTGTCCAGCGCGCCGCCGCACGCGCTGTGATGCGCACAGTCCCTGGCACGCAGCGCGAGGGTGAAGAGGCTTGGTCGGGCGGGTGGTTGGACAGGGCTTTCAGCAGGCGTCACACATACACAGACACCGCGAGCCTTGCACCGCATCGCAGACACTGTTGTGCGTGTTACGCTGTGCGCTTCCAGACCTTCCAAGACACATGCTCCACCTCCCCTTCCCCGTCCCACGCCAGGACCACATCACGGCACGGCACGGCACGGCACGGCACGGCATACGGCATACGGCGTACGGCACAGCACGGCACGCACCAGTGCAATGCCGTACAGCGCCACCAGTCCAAAGGTGGGCAGGTTGGGCGGGTAGGCGGGCGCCCGCTCCATGTGGTAGATGTGCAGCCCCATGCAGCCGCCGCCGTGGCCGGGCGCGTCGGGGTCGTGCAGTAACCCGGGGCGGTGGGGCTGGTGGGGCACCTGGTGTTGGAGCTGCCTGGTGCCGGTGCTGCTGCCCGGTGCTGGTGCCGCACCACCCGACACAGGGTGTGCGCCGGCGCAACCGCATGGACCGACACCGACTTGGTTACCCCTGATATCATGGCACAGCAGGGCGCCGGCGACGGCGGCGGCGGCGGCGGCGCTGCTGCTACAGCGGCTGCTGCAGGAGGCGGCGGCGCCGCCGGAGCAGTAGCAGTGGTCGCTGCTGACGTTGCCGCCGTCGCGCATGTCGCTCTCCTGCAGCTCCCCTGACGTCAGCGCCTGCCAGCCGGCGGCGCTGAGTGGGATCATGATGCACACGCCCAAGGGCGCCCACCCGCCGCCCCCCGTGTCGCCGCCGCCGGGGGCTGCTGGCGCCCCCGGGCGGCTGCTGGTGGTGCCGCTGCTCACGCCATTGCCGCTGCTGGCGGCGGCGCCTCCACAGCTGCCTCCTGCAGCTGCCTCCTGGCTCGGTGCAGTCTGCGGCTCCCCCGAAGCCTCAATCACGAAGCCCCAGTCCGGAACCTTGGCGCACCACTGCGGGTGGCAGGGGTGGTCACAATTTGTGCACGTGCGCGGAGTCCGCCGCGGAGTCTTGCGGGCGCGGCAGACTAGGAGCGCCAGGCGCAGGGCTCGTATCACATTTGAAAGCAGTGCTCAGTCATGTGCGTATAAACAGACAGCGGGGGGGACCTACCTCTCGCATGGTGTCGATGCGTGCCGGAGCCGACGTTGCGTAGATGGCGCTGTCGGCCACGAGCACGGCCGCCAGTTCGCGATCCTCCATCGGCCGCACCCGCAACCCGTGCTTAGACAGAAAAGCGAGAGTGCGCCGCTCTACAGTCTCAACGTCCAGCGGGAGCGCCGCTTCCATTTTGGCGCGCGTCAGGCCATCGAGCGAGCTCATCGTGAGCTGACAGGGCCCTACTGCGAAATTCCAAAGCTCCACCTCGTTACGCTGGTGACATTTGCTACACAGCAGCGCAAGTATTGTGTCGCAGCGCGGTGTGCATTGCGGGTGCGATACGCGAATAGGGCAGTTAGCTTCTGCGGAACCTCAGCCGTCAGCGTCACAATTTGAGCTCAGCAATTTGTCATATTCACTTCACGGTTGCAAATGACGAAGTGAGCAGGTAATTGGGAAAGTGGGCAGCAAAGGTTTCGGGGGCGGATTGCATTCGGATCTGGCCATCCGTGTGGGCAGCATCCGTGTGGCAGTGGCGCCTACGCCCGGGAACCGCTTCGGCCCTTCCCCTGAGCCAAGCCTTGACCCCTGGTTCAAGCGGTGCCAAGCTTGCCTCCCCCCCGCCCCGCCCAAGCCTTAAAACCTTGCAAGTGTGGCTGTCCGCGCCAAGGTCCGCGCGCTCACCGCTAATGCGGACGTGATGGCAATACCGTACGTTGTCTGACACCCTGAGGGACGCCGTGTATGGTATTCGGCACTGGTGAGCGGGGCGGGTGAATTACAGGGCACATGCCGCCATGCGTCCGTCCTCGCCTGTACTGCCACGCACGCGTCACACATCCTCAGTAGTGTCGCGTGCTGCAAGGTGCCCTTATTAATTATTATGTATTTCGATCAGCAGCAATTGGCGGAGCACGTCAGGCACGGCCATGCCATCCGCAGTACAATACCACTGTAAATGAGTGGCAGGGGTGCATCTGCAGGGTGCACCCCAAACAGCAGCATGCACCAGTCTGAAGTCCGACACGTACTGCATTATTGAGTGGTGCCTTGCGCAATTGGCTGCCAAGCACCATAGCAGCTAATGGTACACTCTGTGCACAAGCCTTGCCCACTCGAAGTAAACTGACAGGCCCGCAAGCGTTCAGTAAAGCTAGGAGCCCGACCAACATCAGCCATATCATACTTGTATGCTCACCAGCCTTAGGCTCGGCGCTTTATGCAGTCAGCGAATTCGGCGTGAGCATGCAACTAAGGAACCAAAGAATACCGTGTGAACATGTGTAGCTCTGAACATGGGTTGAAACATTTCAACCACCGAGCAATCTAGCATGTACCTTTCCTTCAAGCACCAAGCACGCTCAGCTTGCGTGCCAGTTGCATGAAGGGGGGCCAAAGCCAATCATAAGCCGCTTTTGGTCGCATCTCCCACTCCATACCCTACCCTACCACGCTGGCAATCTTACACGCCGCTGGCTGCGGTAGCCGGCGCGGCGGCGGGCGTGGCGGGAGTGCCTACGGGCGGCTCGACACCCCAGGGCTCCAGCGCGCGGCGCAGGGCGTCGGGCCAGGCGGCCCAAGAGAAGAACACGCCGTAGTTGGTGACGGGCACGCCTGCCTCGTGCAGGTCCTTCATGCGCTGCTGCATCTGCGGCGGCGGACAGGCGCACACACACACACACATGCAAGTTTGTTGAAGACAGCAAAGGACAACGCATGTACGGGGCGGCGCAGGGCGGAGCTGCTGCGACGGCGTTCCCCGCCCAGCTCCTAGAGGGAGCGCACGCCTACTTGTCAACGCCCTGTCCGGGCGGCGCAATGCAGGGCGACGCGCACGCACGCACCTTCTGGGCGTCAATCATGCAGCCGCCGCAGTGAATGGCCAGCTTCAGACCGTCCATACCGCCCGACTCAAGCTCCGGGAACTCTATGAAAGAAAGACAGAGGAAGCGAGGGCGCGGGGTGCAATCCGAATGTAAGCGCAGTGGTGAACTAGGTGCAAACCGTATGCCCGCAGGCGGTGGGTTGGCTGCTCGTGTGTGCACGACACATTACGTTGTTAACAGCCGGCCCAAGACATACCGTAGCACACCCACACTCACCGCGGCCGAAGGCGTGCTCGATCTGCAGCTTCTTGCCGCCCAGCGCCGCCTCCAGCTTGTTGGGGATCTGCACGAGAGGGGCGCCGGTGCGGTACGGGTCAGGCATGACTAGAGCGACGACGCAAGGGAAGTGTCAAGGCGCAAGTCAAGTCGCAGCAAATGCATATTCGCTACACGCACGCACGCACGCACGCACGTACGCACGCACGCCTGCAGGTGGCCACCCACCTGCACCATGCCGATGTCGTTGCAGGCGGAGGTGATGCGGTTGTGGTTGCACGCCTCCGAGATCAGCACGCGGTCGCCGTCCTGCAGCCGCCACACGCAGCCGCACGCACGCGCAACCTTGGTCAGTGCCAAAACACAATGCAGCCACGCTACTCCCCTTCCCCCTTCCCCCTTCCCGCGCACTCCATTTCCTTCACCCCCCATCCTTCACCCCGCCCCGCACCTCCGTCCCTGTGCCACTCCTACCAACCCTTCCCGCCCTTCCTGCCCTTCCTGCCCTTACTTCCTCCCCGCCTCCCCACCTGCAGCGTCTCTAGCGCCTCCAGCCCCTCCACAAAGGGGTCCAGCCGCCCGCCGTTCTGCTGGTAGGCCATGGCGATGGAGAAGGTGGTGATGGGCACCAGCGGCCGCCCGGAGGAGCGGTCCAGAGTCCAGGGGTGCACCACGTCGATAGCCTGCGTGTCCGCGTGCGCGCGTGCGAAGGTGCTGATTAGTCGTGTCACATGGCTATTTTTACACAGGGTGAGCAGACACCCAGCGACGTGTTCGCGGTAGGGCATCCCGCCGGCCGCACAACATCATCAATACCGAATCTGGCTGCTGTCAGCTGCACCGTGTGCGGCGGCGCCGCCCCGTTCCCACCCTCCAACCTCTGTGGAGCTCCCTGCGCACCTGCGAGTCGGTGACCACCAGCGTGGGGCCGTCGTTCCTCTCCATCATTGCGATGACGCCGTCAAAGCGCTGGCGCTCCATCTCGCACGCCTCGGGTCCTAGCTTGCCGCGCGCCGCGTCCAGGTCCAGGCGCACGCTCAGTACCGTGGCCCAGTGCCGGATGGCCTCCTCCTGCGCGGTGCACACACACACAGGCACGGTTACAGGGGATGGAGAAGGGCGGAGGCCCATGGAAACAACGCAGCCAGCACCGCGGTCAGCACCAATGCATATGCAAGATCACACCTTCCTTCCCCCTCGCTCTTTTGCATTGGGCTCGGTTTAGTCTGGGCTGGTATTTACAACCTGGCCCCCGGCCCCGTGCCCCCCTTTACCAGCAGCCGTCACCACGCGCATCTGGCCTCTCGCCCCCGGCCCCGTGCCCCCCTTCACCAGCAGCCGCCGTCACCACCACGCTGGCCACTGGCCCCTCGCCCACGCACCATGACCTGCGCCTGTGGGCGCAGCAGGCGGCCGCCGGGGGTCTCGGCGTCCATGGGGATGACCATGAGCAGCCTGGCGTTGCGGCCCAGGCTCCAGCGCGGCAGGCAGCCTGGCAGCGGCGCGCCGTAGCGGCTGGAGCGCACGGCGCCCTCCTTGACGAAGGCCGAGGTGATGGTGGAGCGCTCGTGCAGCGGCGTGCTGGCCAGGTCCAGCGACATGCGGGGAATCTGCACGCGCGCGACACAGAGTGCGGTCGGGTTGGGATGGCGTTAGCGTACCATTGGCGGTTTGCGGTCGTTGTAGAGCCCCACCTATGCGGCAAGGAACTGCTGCATCGTGCCTATCACTGCTCCGGTGCCCGCCCCACTTCCTCCATTTGGGCCATTCCGCCGGGCTTCGCCGGGCTTTGGGCAGCGGCCACTACTCCCCAAGCCTGGCCACCCACGTCAGCATCCGCCCTCGTCAACAACACCCGCAAGCACCTGCTTGCTTGGGTCCAGCATGCCTGCCACCGCCTCCAGCATGGACGCTGCCTGCGCCTCCGGTAGCCCCCGGCTCTTGACGTTGAGCAGCAGCACTGGGCTGACGTTGTACTTGTGCGCCTGCTCCATCACCTTGGACTCCCACTCCAGCGCCTCCGCCAGGCGGCCGGACTTGCTGTCAGGAGCATGGGTGCAGTGATGGGGAGGAGCGGAGAAATGAGATGGGCCCAGGAGAGGACCAGGAGCCAGTAGCCAGAGGACCCCAAGACCTTGCCGCTGCTGCTTTGCAACCCGCATCGCCGCTTTAGCATTGCCGGCAAGCAGTTTTTCTCCGAGCCCTTCAGCCTCCCCCCGAACCCAGACACACCACAACACACATCCTGACATCCCACATCCCACGACCCACATGGCCGCCGCCGCCGTGTCCGTGTCCACGACCAGCACCGCCACGTCGCACTCCTTGAGGGTGTTGAGCGCCTTGCGCCGCTTCTTGTCGCCCAGCCCGCCCACCTCGTCCAGCCCCGCAGTGTCCAGCAGCTTGGCCGGGCCCAGCGCGTGCAACTCTAGAAGCACCTGCAGGGCGCGTTTGGGAAAGGCGTTTATTTGGTAAGCGTGGTAGTGGAATGCACGCAAATGGGAAGCGACGAACGGTGTATTTTCTTAATTGCGGTGGTTAGTGAGCTGGAGTATAGAGTGCAGCAGGCTGCACGCACCGTCTTGACGTCGGCGGTGGTGCCGGGCGTGGAGTCCACGATGCACGCCTCCTGCTGCGCCAGAGCGTTCACCAGCGTCGACTTGCCTGCGCGCACACCCACGAGCATGGCAGCAGCTTGTGAGCCGCCCACATCCCAGGCCCACAGTCAACCACCGGGATGCTCATCAATAACAAGGCGCCGCACACAAGATGTTTGCAGGCCTCAGCCTTTTGCATCGCAACGCACCCGCATTCATGACTCCGAACACGCCGATGTTGATTCGCGGCACACCGTGAGCGGTGGTGCTGGCGATGCCGGGGCTGGTCACAATGTTGCTGCCCACGCCACTGGTGCCCGCGCCCGCATCCTCGCCAGCCGCCGCCGCCGCCGCCTTCACTGCCACGCCGCGGCACGCCGCCGCCGGCCGCAGCGGCGACGCCACCACGCGCCCAGCGCGGCGCGCGCCCGCACACAGCCGCGCAGAGGCCGCCGCAGCGCCTGCCACGCGCTGGCGCGAAGCGCCGGCGCCGCCACCGATCGCGGCGGCACCGGTGCCCTTGCCAGCCGCGGCGCCCGCGGGCGCGGCGCCGTGGTGGTGGTGGTGGTCGTCGTGGTCGCCGTCGTCGTGGGAGTCGTGGGCCTTGCCGCCCTTGCCGGCCCCGGCCTTCTTGCGGCCATGGTTATCGGGGTCGGGGTAGCGGTCCGGCACCTCCACCAATCGCTCCAGTCGGATGGGGTTCCAGGGGCCGGCTCCCTGCCGGACAGAACAACAATTACCCATGTGTTTACTTCCAGCAATACTATACGGTTCTTGTCATGCACCGAATGAAGACAAACCGTGCGGCAACCAGCCACTGCTCTCATTCATGCAGCCACAGAAGCATATCATTATCACCAGCAGTGGGGGGCTGGGAGCCCGGGGGTTGCTCACCACCTCGTGGAAGTCGGCGGAGGCGGCGGCGGCCAGCGCGGGGCTGGACAGGTCGTGCGGCACGGGCACGCCCACGATGGGGTGCAGGAAGGAGGCGGGGTCGCCCCACACGCCCGCGGCGGAGGTCTTGCCCACGCTGTGCAGGCGCATGTCCAGGCAGCGCCGGCACTGCACGGCGGTGTCGGTGATGCAGGGCTTGCCCTCGTACAGCTGGTAGGACTCGCGGTACTGGGTGGGCGTGAGGATGGGCATCACCACATTGGCGCCGCGCTCCAGCGCAATCTCGCGGCCGGTGGGGATGATGGCCTGCGAAAGCGGCAGTTGGCGGCGTCGCGGGCAGCGGCAAAGGCAGCGGCAATGGCGATGGGTCGTGATTAGCCGTATTCGCAAGATCTACCGTACTAGATCCAAGTGCCGCAGAGTGCGCCGGCGGACGGATGAGCTACTAACCATCCAAGCGTCAGCTGCGCCACAAACCCGGTTGTTCAGCGCACTCGCTCCAGTCACCCTGCGCGGCTCTGCCTGCCCGGCTCGCACCTGCAGCGCGGTGGTGGCGCTGATGTTGACGTTGCCCATGGTGATTCGCACCAGCGCGTTCATGGCGGTTGTGAGGTCGAACATGGACTTCATGTGGCTGTTCTTGTTGGCGTTGGGGTATAGCGCCGTCCACTTGTCGGTGGCGGGCGTGCCCGGCTGCGTGATGAAGGGGCCCATGCCTGCGGCGCGTGTACACAGAACCCCGCGTGTGTTAGAAAGCACAAGGAAAACATAGCGCAAAGACAGTGTATGCGATGCAGCAAAGCGACGGTTTACGGATGTTACCTGAGGTTACAGAACCCCGCATGCGTGTGTGCGGGTCAGGCCGCCGCGTGTGGAAAGCTAGCTGAAGCGTAGCTGCTCACACTCTCAACCCCTTCCACATCCTTATGTCTCTGATTTCTTGTGAGAGCGGCTCACCGATCATGTCGGCCTTGATGTCGCGGAAGAACATGACGTCGCCCGCCAGGTCGTGCAGCGTCTGGCCCGGCAGCCCCACCATCACGCCAGTGCCCAGCATGTAGCCGGCCTGTCGCGAGGCGAGGGCGGGGAAGCAGGAGGATCAGCCAAGGATGTACACTTTACAGGCTGAAGATGAGGAAACTTGGGTAAACGCCAGCGTTTTCCTGCCACAAGCCGCTTACGCTTGGTCCCCTTTCCGGCTCTATTTCACATTCCCTCGCCGCTGTTGTCCTCGACCACGGACACGCAGGCGCGCACCTTCTTGAGGTTGCGCAGGCACTCCACGCGCGCGTGCCAGCTCATGGGCTCGGGGTGCAGCGCAGCGTACAGGTCGGGGTTGGAGGTCTCGATGCGGATCAGGTAGCGCCGCGCGCCAGCCCTGTTGCAGCGCACGCAGGTGCATGTGTGCATAATCGTGAGCAGGCGGACATCAAGACCTCCCGCACACCCGCTCCTCGCCATTCATTCCTCAACCACAGTGCGCAATCCGTTGCCGCCTAACCCCCAGCCCCGCCTCCTCTACCTCCTCCTGACGCCTCCGTCCCCGCCTTCCTCCCCGCCTACCCTCCCGGCAACCTTTCCTTGACAAATTGGGACGTACTTCGTTGAGCTCGGGCATATTACCCCCCCAACCCCCAGTTCCCCATTGCTCTGCGGCCGCCCACCTGAACAGCCGCTCGTACTGCTCCATGGGCAGCTCGCCCACACTCAGCGACACCACCACGCCTAGCTCCGGCTCGCCCCTCTTGGCCTCTGCGTCCGCCTGCGCGGAGGCGGCGGCCTCAGCTGTGGTGGTGGAGGCGGCGCGCGCGCGCATCTCCAGGTCCAGCTGGGTGGTCTCCTCGCGGATGGCGCGCACGCACGCCTCCAGATACGCCAGGCGCTGCTCCGTTTTGAGCTCGCCGCCCTGGGGTGGGGTTGCGGGCGCGGGCGGGGGCGCGGTCGTTGCGGTGGGTGCGCAGCTTGGGTTGGGACGTGTGACGGTAGCCGGCGGTGGATAGTGTGACGGTGCGATGGAGTGGCGAGTGCGGAAACCTAACCCTGGTTTTCGTCTGGTCCCCAACGATGGTCCCCTGAGTGGGTAGCGATCGATGGTCCCGTGACACTGCAGAAATCTGCTGCCAGCCCTGCCCCCGCCTTCCCCCGGGGCCGCCTTTCCGCCTGGCCGCACACAGAACGCCGTTGTTCCCACCTGCAGCATGATGTTGCGGATGCCGTTCTCCAGCGCCCACTTGGCCACCTCCACCACCTCCTCCACCGGCATGGTGTAGCGCCACACCTCCTTCTGGTTGTTGCGGATGCCGCAGTAGCTGCGCGCCGGGGTTGGGTGGGGTGCAATGGGGTGGTGGGTGGGGCGGTCAGGTGGCAGCGACAGCACCGCGGGGGTGGGGAGAGTCAGTCACATACGTTGCCACACGCTCCATCGCGGAAACGCCGCACAATGCCCCCCAAGAATTTGGAAGTTGCCACTTCGGCCCGTCGCCGCGCGCGCTTGGGGGCCTCTTCCGTACTACCCGCCCTGCACCAAACCCTGCCAGCGTGTGTACATCAGAGCCGTGCTCAAACCAGCTGCGTGCGTCCCCACCTGCAGTCGTTCTGGCAGATGTTGGAGAACTCCACCAGGCCGCGGTAATACACACCGCCGCCGCAGTACCTGCACAGAGCGGGGTGTGGTCAGCAGCCGCCAACAGCCGCGCTGTACCAGACCACACGTTATGGCCAGCTGCGTGTGCACATGCGCTCCAGGGCAGCGCCACCTCCAGGGAGGTACGGTAACATGCGCGCGGCAAAACGCCCGTAGCCATCACCATGCATGAGTGTGGCTCACTTGTTGGTGACGGCGTTGGCGTGGCTGTACAGCGCGCGCTCCAGGTTGAGGTCGCCGCGGCGCCACACCGCCTCCAGCACACCCAGTACCTGTGGATGGGCGTGCGTGTGCGGGGGAGAACGCTGCTGTTGGAGCCAGGGTACACGCCGTACATACGTCATGGCAGCTCAGGCGTCTGCTGGAGAAGGCATTAAAATGAGTCCCGTCACGTGCAACGTCGCGGAGCTGCATCCGCGTACATACCTGTTCCCTGTCCAGGTTGGCGGTGGCCCCGGGCGAAAGCCCGCCCTTGCCGAGCCCCAGGAAGTCACCCAGGGTCTCCGCGGCGGCCTCAGCCGAAGCCATGGCACGAGCGCGGCGGTTGGCGGCCGCGACGGCAGCGCGGGCATGAGCGGGAGGCAGGTCATCGACCGGGACGTCGGGCGTGGCCTTGGAGGCGCTCGCATGCGCGGCGACGCGCACAATGCGGCGCGAGGGACAGCTCGGGCGCGACGAGGCCGCGCCCGCGCCAAGCTTTCTGTCACCAGCCTGACGGCTGTGTGCGCTGAGGCTGTGCGCCATCGCGTCGTCAGCGGCCGCTAGCGCCTCGCGCAGCGGCCGTGTGAAATATGGTATAGAGTACCGGATTCGGGGGTAAAAAGTACTCGCAGGGCGTAACAGTATCAGCTTATGAGTTCACTGTCTAAGTTTGTTGTTTTAAAGCTTTGCGCGCCCGTGTGGCGGTAGTGGTGGTGTTGCTACACAATTTGCTTCGTTGTGCCTTTGTCACCGTGGGTTCGTTCGGCTATTTCAGAAGTTTGGTAAATAGCAGCCTATTTTCGATTACAAAGGAATAGGCGCTCGGCGAAATCGAGCTCGAATTTCTACATGGGTGACGTCCCGGCATCGTCAGCCCGCCTTCCCCAAGGCCCCGACACCTGTCTGAGCGGCGCAGTAGTTTGTATTTAAGTCTGAAGTTTCTTTGAAGGGGGATTCGGGCAAATTTGCGGCGGGAATTGGAAGACCGAAACTTTCGTGCTTTTCCGTTTTGGAAGACCAACTCTTTCAGCCAGCCCCGAAACATAAAGAGCAGTCCCTTTGCAGCCGCTATCCAACAAGATTACCCTGGCATAAAATTGGGGGTCCCGGGGCTGGTACCGATTGCTGGTACGGTCGGTGAATAAAAACGCGGGGCGCTCGCCGTGTGCCTTCAACACTATCAAATTCCACAGCTTATTAACTTAGATTTACAACTTAGCTACTATTGACCTGGGCGCCTGTAAACGCTTTACGTTCCTTTCCAAATTCTTGCACGCAACCTCGCTTCGGCGCCCTCGTTTTGCCTGAACGCTATACAGCGATAGACGAGCATGTCGGTACCTCTGCAGTGCAATGCGGGGCGCCTGCTCGCGGGCCAGCGGCCCTGCGGCGTCCGCGCCCGGCTGAATCGTCGCGTTTGTGTCCCAGTCACCGCGCACGGCAAGGCCTCTGCGACCCGCGAATATGCTGGTGACTTCCTTCCCGGCACTACCATTTCACACGCGTGGAGTGTCGAGCGTGAGACGCACCACAGGTGCGTTGCGTATGTTGCTTCCGGCCTTCGGCAGGCTGACCGCGGCCGGTCGCCTCAGGTACCGCAACCCCGCCGAGTGGATCAACGAGGCCGCTATTCACAAGGCGCTGGAGACCTCCAAGGCGGACGCCCAGGACGCCGGACGGGTGCGTCGGCATGCAGAATATGTGTGACGCCGCTGTCGTCCCCTCTCTACCCCCCGTTGACCATGTTAAAACATTCATTGTTAAATGGCCATGCACAGGTGCGCGAGATCCTGGCCAAGGCCAAGGAAAAGGCCTTCGTCACCGAGCATGCGCCCGTCAACGCCGAGTCCAAGTCCGAGTTCGTGCAAGGCCTGACGCTGGAGGAGTGCGCTACGCTCATCAACGTGGACTCGAACAACGTCGAGCTGGTGGGTGGGGCGAAGGGTGTCAGCGCACCGTTATTGCTGTCCAGGGGGGCCAGCCGTGTCAAGGTTGGGTTACACACGCTCTAGATGACACGCCCGACTGCCCAACCTGTGCAGTAACGTATGTAGCCACTACCCCATCCCGCACACCCTGCACTGGTGTCACCCCTCCCTACCCTGCCCTCGCTTACTTGCAGATGAATGAGATCTTCGACACGGCCCTGGCCATCAAGGAGCGCATCTACGGGAACCGTGTGGTGCTCTTCGCGCCGCTTTACATCGGTGAGCCTTGCCTTGGTTCCTGGCTCCACCACAGCGCTCCTGCACACCGCCGCGCTTCTCACCTGCCAGGGCCCCATCCCACCTCCCCACCCTGTCCCCATCCTCATCGCCCGCACCAACCATGCCACCCTCGCCCCGTGCCCCTCCACCGCCACGTGCGCCACGCAGCCAATCACTGCATGAACACCTGCACCTACTGCGCCTTCCGCTCCGCCAACAAGGGCATGGAGCGCTCCATCCTCACCGACGACGACCTACGCGAGGAGGTAGCGGCGCTGCAGCGCCAGGGCCACCGCCGCATCCTGGCGCTCACCGGCGAGCACCCCAAGTACACCTTTGACAACTTCCTGCACGTGAGTGCGGCGGCCAGGCGGCAGCGGCCGGGAATGAAAGCGGAGGGGCTGGGGGTTTCGGGCGGAGAGGGGAATACCGGATGGGAGAGATGGTCTGGAGGCGACTGGGGAGGTTGCGTGAAACTTCGGGGTTGGCTAGTCTGGAAATTGTGAAGGAACGGGACTACGGGAGGAACTGCGATGTGGGCAGCGCTAGGTGGGGGAAGCGTGAGAGTTGCTGACCCCTCCTTCCGCGCTCCTCACCGCACAGGCCGTGAACGTGATCGCATCTGTCAAGACGGAGCCGGAGGGCAGCATCCGCCGCATCAATGTGGAGATTCCGCCCCTATCGGTGTCGGACATGCGCCGCCTGAAGAACACGGACAGCGTGGGCACGTTCGTGCTGTTCCAGGAGACCTACCACCGCGACACCTTCAAGGTCATGCACCCCTCCGGCCCAAAGTCCGACTTCGACTTCCGCGTGCTGACGCAGGACCGGGCCATGCGCGCCGGCCTTGACGACGTGGGCATCGGCGCCCTGTTCGGACTGTACGACTACCGCTACGAGGTCAGCGCGCATGTATGGGTGCTGGCGTGGCATGCACTGTGCCGCATGCCCGCGGGCGGGGCTCTCGATTGCCGGGGGGGGGGCTCTCGAAACGTGTTGTTGCGCGGGGGCGCACACTGGGTGCACAACTGCTGGCCTGCGCTGCGGCGGGGGGGGATTCGAAGAATCGACGGGGACGCAATGCTGACGTGCTGTTTCCCTGCTTGCGCTGTGTGTGCAGGTGTGCGCGATGTTGATGCACAGCGAGCACCTGGAGCGCGAGTACAACGCCGGCCCGCACACCATCAGCGTGCCTCGCATGCGCCCTGCCGACGGCTCCGAGCTGTCCATTGCGCCGCCGTACCCGGTCAATGACGCTGACTTCATGAAACTGGTGGCGGTGCTGCGCATCGCGGTGCCGTACACCGGCATGATCCTGTCCACCAGGGAGTCGCCCGAGATGTGAGCAGGGGGGTCGGGCGGGGGGGGGGGGGGCGGGGCGGGGGAGGGGCTGTGCCGGGAACCAGGGCAGTTGGCTATGGGCTGCGGTGTGCAGGGCTTGCAGAGATGCAGTATCGCTGGGCCGCCTGGGCGCGGGAGCTGCGTACCATGCCTGCCAAATGGTTGACCTTTGTTGACCACCTGTGTCCCTACTGTGCTGGCCTACCTGCAGGCGCTCTGCGCTGCTCAAGTGCGGCATGAGCCAGATGAGCGCGGGCAGCCGCACGGACGTGGGCGCCTACCACAAGGACCACACGCTGTCAACCGAGGCCAACCTGTCCAAGCTGGCGGGTCAGTTCACGCTGCAGGACGAGCGCCCCACCAACGAGATCGTCAAGTGGTGAGCGAGCAGCTGGCGTGCGTGGCTGCGGCGTGGCCGCGGAAAACTGGATGGGGCGGCTTGGCCGCACTGGGATGTGGGTTGGTTTGCACTGGCTGAGGTGCGGCGCACGTGGAGTGGAAATCAGGGCGCTAGCTTGCTAGTCTGCGTTCATTCATGACACGCCGGTGCCGTAGCTGACCACATAACCCAACCATGGCGTGCTCTTCCAAACCCCAGGCTGATGGAGGAGGGCTACGTGCCCAGCTGGTGCACGGCCTGCTACCGCCAGGGCCGCACCGGCGAGGACTTCATGAACATCTGCAAGGCCGGCGACATCCACGACTTCTGCCACCCCAACTCGCTGCTCACGCTCCAGGTGAGGGTTGGCCCCGCGGGCTGAGACACAAATGAACCCCATGGCATCCGCCAGGCGCTTCTAGGCTCTCGTTAACGAATCTTGCATTCAGATTCCAGTCCTCAAGCTGCTTGCCGTGTGTGTTTGTGCTCTCCCAACCACCACGCACAGGAGTACCTGATGGACTACGCCGACCCCGACCTGCGCAAGAAGGGCGAGCAGGTGATTGCGCGCGAGATGGGCCCCGACGCCTCGGAGCCGCTGTCGGCGCAGAGCCGCAAGCGACTGGAGCGCAAGATGAAGCAGGTGCTGGAGGGCGAGCACGACGTGTACCTGTAAGCCCTGTTAACGACGAGGGGTAAAGCGGCGGCGGCCGCTCGTGGGGCGTGAAGGAGCTGGTGGAGCAGGAGAGGAGAGGGCCTGTCGCCGCGGAGGATGCGGCGAGGGGCCTCGGAAGCACCGGCCGGGCGGTAGCGTGCTGCAGCGGCTGGCTTGCGGCGAAGGAGGAGCTAGCGGCGACAGCTGGCTTGGGCTTACACGGACATAGCCGCGGGCACACGTCCGCGCGTTTGGACGGATCTTCTCGGCTGTAGGTTCATGTGGAGCAGAGCACAAACAACCGAACTGCGTGATGCGTAGTGTGGAGATTCCATTCCGCGCGATTGGCGTATTGAGCGATACCGGTGTTGGTTGTGTTTGCTCCGACGCTCTCTGACTGGCGAGACGTGTGCAACTTGAAAGAGGCACAGGGCGACTGTTGGTGAGGTTTTGACTGCGGCTTGAAAGGGGCGTTTGAGGGATATGAGCATCTCGAGAGGCTTGATAATGAGCCCTTGGGGCGAGCTGACATGGTTTTGACTGCGGCATGACCCCACACCACACGCACATGAGGTGATGTGACATGCATGTATGCACCCTTTTGTTTCATTTACTTAGCGTACTAGATACCTAGACAAATATTATGCACTCGCATCGTAAGACGTTTGCTTCCCATTCATCAGGCGTAACCCGCGAGTGCCGGAGCCGGTATGTAAGGCTGAACGGTCTGGCTGGTGCGACTGCTACGAAGCTGGCAGATTCTTCGAGGTTTTGAGGCCTCCATTGTTGGCACTGTGGCGCAACTGCATAACTCACTGCAGAGAATAATGGTGGGGCACGCGGACATACAGTACATGGCCGAATGTCGGCGCAATAAGGTCCGGTCGTGGACGGTGATCCCTGCACCGAGCACAGCTGCGCAGGGATCTTCTCGTGCTGCAATTTTTGTAATGGCATTTCTTCTTCTGTCCGTGCGTTCGTTCGTGCGTGCGTCGGCAAAACATAGCATACTGGCGCAAACCGCGACTGCTACGTATTAGTATTTGTTAATGCCTATTGCATGTAAATAGGTGGCAGGGAAAATTCGGGCGGAGCGAGAAGTGCCTTCGCACGTCCATGGACAATTGACTTTCGCGAGGTTGCCCGAAAAGCAAGCCATGGCTTTGCGCAGTATGACTTCTGTACGTCGTAAATGTGCTTCAAAGACACAGCAGACGGCGAGCCGTCATAAAGAGCCTGTCACCGTTGTCCATTTCTGTAGCGGCTCGCTCTCACGCCTCTTTCTTCCTGGTCCGGGCGCAACCCCCAGTGGACGCGTTCGGACCAGCCATGGCACCGAAGCGGCGCCGAGACGAAGCTGAGAAGGCGGAGGAGGAGAAAGGTGGGCTGGTGGGTGGGTGGGCCGCTGGGTTTATGCCTGGCTTTAGCGGAAGCCCTATTGTGGCCCCCCTCCCTCCTACCCTCCCGACCATGCAGACCTGCTACAACTGCGGGTGTCAGGAGATGGCCATCAAGCGGCTTGGGGGGCTGAAGGAGGGGCAGCGGCCCTGGTCGGTCAAAGTCTGCAACGACTGCTTGACGACCTGGGTGAGGACCGTGCATGTGCGGGGACGGCTGGGCACTGGGGACGGATTGATTGACAGGTTGACGGCTGAGACAGCTCATGTGCGCTCTCCTCTTCCTCCCCGTTCCCCATCCCCAGAACCGCGACGTCTCCGCCGCCAACGTGATCCGTGTGCTCCTCCTGCTGAAGCTGATGGGCTTCGAGCGGCCGACCAAGCTGCAGCGGCCGCCATGGCCGCCGGCGGCGGCGGGGCCGGGCTGAGAGCCTGAACGGCGCTAGCAGGGCGTGGGGCTGAGGGTGCACGTGTCGATTGGCGGCGAGTGACGTGACTAGTTTGTTAGCTGCGGGTTAGCACGGACTGTGCACCCCACCCAACCGGCCACGTCCGGATTTGCGGGGATGCCAAAGGCCCCCAACATAGAGGCGTGTGCTTAGTAGGCGCCCGCGTCAAGGTGGCGGGGTTGATAACGACCCGGGATCAGCCCTTTTCCTGCCATAAGGCAGCCACCTCCTTGTTGTAATGGCAAAGTTTGCGTTGGCGACAGCCACGGATGGCCCTAATACACCATGGGGGCATGTCACACCCGTGGAGGGCAATGTAATTCAATGCAGGGCGCCGATCTTCTACAGAACGGGGTCCCAGTTAGAACCTGCATGTCTGCTCACACGCACAACAGGCACCACGACCTTGTGGCGGCGGCCAACATCAGACTCGTCACCGCATGCATCGAGGATGGCTCACCATGGCGAGCCGCACTGCCCAGGCCCCCCAAGCGCTGGCGGCAAGGTGGCGGTGGTATGATGATGGGGGTGCGGCTAGTGGATAGAGGAGATAGGAGGGAGCGCTTCCCGATTGCAAAGCTTGCCGCCCGGCCTAGGTCCGTAATGTGAGGAGCTGTCAGCACGGCTGCCTGTTAAGTGCTAGCGCGCGTACGCTGTTCCGGTTGTCGCCTGTTCTAGGCGTGGACCAAACACATGATTGCTTCGTGTGGCAACCCGGCGGAGTGTGAGAGAGCCTCAGTCCTCAGATACCCTTGCTTTGGATGCCCCCGGTCGGCTGGACAGTGACAGTCCGCTGGCGAAGGTGGTCTGGAGTAGTGAAGCTTCATCACTTCCAGACAAGCTGCTGACGCATTCAGCGTCCCTCACTCCCTCCGCCATCAGGGTTCTGCCGTTAGCATCCCTGTCTGCCATCGAATGCCCAACCTCAGGGGTCACGCAAGAAGCAGCGAGTCGTAACTCGTAAGGGGCAACACGCTAGAAAGACAGATCTTGCTCCCCAAATCCCACATGCAGCCTAGGGGGCAGCCGGGCGGATCGAGACTGGCACCCCTGGCTGGCACCAGGTCGCTAAACACGCTGGTGACACGCGGGATGAACAAACACACGCGTGTGCCCATGGTCATAAAGTCGCACAGCACCAATAATGGCCTTCACTATTCGTTGCAAACAGCATGCAGTCCCTGCGTTGCGCACAGGGCATTCGGCCCTTTGCCGCCGCTCGTCGGTCGCCAAACTTCGCGAACTCGGTTGCTAAGCCGACTAGGACCCGTCGTGGTGCTTTAACAATAGTCAACATGTTCACTGGCATTGTGCAAGGGACGGCCACTATCGCGAAGGTGGACCGCCAGGACAAATTCTCGTCGCTGGAAATTAGCTTTCCCGCTGGCAAGGCGGATGGGGTGAAGATCGGCGCTAGCGTCGCTATCAATGGCACCTGCCTGACAGTCACGCACATCGCCGGTGACACGCTGGGCTTCGATGTGATGATGGAGACCCTCCGTGCCACAAACCTGGGCGGCCTGCAGCAGGGCAGCGTGGTCAACTTCGAGCGGTCCGCCCGGGTGGGTGACGAGATCGGGGGGCACAACGTCAGCGGCCACGTGCACTGCACGGCCAGCATCGCCGCGGTGGAGCAGACGGAGAATAACCGGCGCCTGACGTTCCAGCTCAGCAACCCCGCGTTCATGAAGTATGTCCTGCCGAAGGGCTACATCGCGGTGGACGGCTGCAGCCTCACCATCGGCGAGGTGTGGGAGGACAAGTTCAGCGTGTACCTGATCCCGGAGACCGTTCGCGTGACGGTGTTCGGCGTCAAGAGCGTGGGCGACAGCGTGAACATCGAGATTGAGACGCAGACGCAGGCGATCGTGGACACGACGGAGCGTGTGGTGGCGCAGTACCTTGAGAAGCTGCAGGGGCTGCCCGCGGCGGCGGCCAAGTAGAGAGATGCGTACGGAGCAGCGGGTTGGGGGTCGGGGGTTGGGGTGAGAGGAAGCAGGCCGTGGCGCATTTGGGCGTAGGAGTTGGAGGCCACACGGCGTGCGGCGGCCTTCTGCGGGGCTTTGTGTAAACGTCAAGCCGCAGGGATGAACGGGAGTGCTTCAGCAGGAGGTGGACTTGAGGTCAGCCAGGATGTGCTAGGTGGCGAAAGCTGGATGCATTAATCTTGCGCGCTGCATAGCTCGGATCAGGGCTATCGACTATAGTTTTGACTGGAGCTCTAGTGCAGACGAACTATGTCGCCGCATGGCTTGGTCTTTGGGGGCTGGGACCTTCAGTATGGTTTTCGAGTTGCTTTCGGCTGCAGGCCAATCTCAAGATTGTGAGCCGTGAGTGGAGGGCCGCCCTTCAACCCCAAATCCCGTAGGAGAAAGCATGCAGGCTGGGCGTGCGGACTGTACGATGTGACTCTACGCAGCTGGTGTAATGGCAGGTGGCGGGCTGTGCGACGAATGTGTGGGCGGATGGATAGGCGCTGTGCCCCATTTGACGTGTATTTGTGCATGTATGTGTAACACTGAAACCGACGCAAGGTGGCCGGGTCCAGGTGGGGGAGGGGTTCCCTGCAGGTGGGCGTGTGTCGCGTGGCATGCCCAGCAGGTTCAACAGCGCACATTCGTCCTACAGAACGTAACAGTTACCGTCACCGCACGCACAAGCCGGTGTGCTGCAGGCGCTTCCGATTGCCAGCTCTTGTCGCCGTGTCTACCGTACTCTCATGCACCGGGTCCCGCTGCCACCACGCCAAGCAACAACAGTATGCGTCATGCCGGGCAGCAAACCGTAGCACGGGGTTGTACCGCCGCCACGGGGACATCCTGGATTCCCAGCAAAGCCCCACGGCAAACAGCTCTCCGCGGTAGCAATCAAGTTCCGCCCGGCTTGCTTCTTGCTTCTCTACTCATAGGCCGTACACTTGCAACACAGCACACGTGCCGCCCGGCCACACGTGGTGCTCGGAATTTTCTTGGGACAGCACGGTCGGGGTGCGCCTCAATGACGCGCACGCACTGCTTCATGCTCCATGTCCCATGTTTGTTTGCCCGGCCAAGCCTTACTTGCTTCTCAGTTGCCGTCCTGCCGACCTCTCCTCATGCAAGCGATCGGTAATGGCACACCCGCGTGCCCCGCCCCTGCGAGGCTGCGACCCCTGTCCCTGACGACTGCGCGTCTGCAACCACGCATTCCATAGCGCCACTGCCGCCGCATCGTTTATGGGGCTCTGCGCACATCCAGGCCTCAATCTCAGTGCAAGCTCGGCATTTGGCACCTGGCGCAGCAAGAATGACATGGCCCCTAGCGCACTGTGCGCATCGATTATGCTGCATGCTGCTGCGCCTCCTCGACTGGGGCGCACGCACACGCACACACCTGACCACGCCAGCCACCACTTGCAGGCTGCATGATGACACGCCCCACGTCGCCAAAAGCAATACATAAACAGAGTAGTTACGCCATTGACATTTTCTGAGGCAAGCACGTACTGTTGGGCGGAACGTCTGACTTGCAACCTGGAGCACTATACACACACGTGCACAGCAGGTAGCGGGCCGTCTCAGCCAACCCGCTGTCTTCGTCGCCACGTATCTTTCTAGGAATTTATTCAGGTGGCGCAGGCGATAATGCTCGCCCACTCTGCTATGGACACTGTTGTGACTGGCTTGGGCAGCGTTCTAGTCCGCAGCACGACAGCATTTCTTATTGCTAGCAAGACTGCGGCCCCCCCCGGACATCGTCTCCCATGTACCACCGAACGCGCACAGACCCCTCCATTGACGTTCTCGTAGATTCATAGTTCCGGTTCAACTCACTAGCTCTACATAGCATCGCCCGTGAAAGCGATACCAGTGATGACCAAGTCCAGAGTGCCGGGCAGTCCAAGCCATTCCGGGCACCGCCATCCCGGCTGCCCCTCGCTTGCTTGCCCCCAACTCCAACCCTCCCCGACGCCGGTCATGCTACATCACTCTAACATGGCGCAATCGCGAACCATGCGGCAATGCGTTTACTCTCCGTCCACCCTCGGGGCCATGCCTCAGGGCCGTGTCCCCCTTGCAGCTGCTCTCCGCAGTGACACGCACGCTCCAGCCTCCAGGACCGCGCTGCTACATGCCGACACCCCGGCACGGCACACATGCACCGGCACCGCCTTGCTCCCGCAGAAATACCGGAATTCTAGCATTGCCTAATGCACCTGCCTCCGCCCTTGCTGCTGCAAGTCCGCGCTGCGCACATGTTTGTTACGGTATTCCGATTTCCAAGTCAAGCCCTGTCCACGCGCGCAGTGCCCTGCTATGTAGCCTGCCCTGCTGCATGCCAGCGCAGTCACACTCACATACGCACACATGTATCATACGAAAGGGATGCCCCGGGCGCCTCTCATCGCACTGACATGCGCCACCGAGGGTCCTAGAGAACGCCTCCAGCTGTTGGGCGCCGCGCCGCCCAGTGCTCATCAAATCCCGGCTCCTTCTCCGAATTAAATGCTAAACGGTAATGTTGTGAGGAAACTCTGCATCGCCCAGCAACTGGGGTGCGCATTACCAATATAATGCATGATTGTTGCCTGTGCCTTGTGAGGACCGAAGGCCTACAGCCCCTCGCAAAGGAGATCGACGTGCCATACCTCAGCGTGTCTGCTGTGTGCGTCAGTGTTGCCGCACACCTCGTGCACACCACACATGTCCATGCAACCCAGCAAACAGTGCGAATCTGAAACACACAGCGCCAACTCCAGTCGATCAAAATAGTAGCGCAGGTACATATGCATGACGTACAAACATACAGCTACGTACCGGTCAAGAACACGTCTGTCCGACTCGCTCTGTCCTTTCACAGCCCCACATACACATGACCACATCCACACGCTCGCGCACCGCAGCCTGACAATGCCACTGGCCCGCAATGTCAAAACCTTTGGACAATGATCAGCCTGCTGCACAACATCGCCTTCTCCAACAACAAAAACACACACGCGGCGGGCAGTATGCGCCACGCCGCGTCCCATCTCTGAAAGATACAGCGCGCCTGTCTTGCCAACTTGCCAAACACACACGGGTTCAGGCCTAGACGCAACAGAGGCCTACCCTGAACATGCACCGACATGTTACGCGTGAACAAATCCTGCCGGGTCTGCACTCGTGTCATGCACTGCTCTGTACGCAAGGACATTTACAGCTCCATACCGTACACATGAAAGCCAGATCAAGTTTGCCGCCTTAATGCCCTGGCTCCAGTAATCCAGTGTCATGAACACACAACATGCACTCGCTGTCCTCTAATGCTCTACTTTTCTTGGCATTTCTATTCCGTCGTGACCGGAGAACACTTGTTGTTCCGTCGGTCGTGCCTCCGCCTCTCAAGGGCGCCTGGACAAATTTCAATACACAACCCACCCTATGCTTTCCGTGATCCCATCCCAGCCTGCGCGTCTAACTCGCCCCCGGCGCCTGGCCAGCTTGCTCCGCCGCGGCAGTCGCATCGCCCGCCCCTGCCGCCTTCCCCGTCACCTCCAGCGCCCCACCCGCCACCGTGGCTGCGCGCGACACGCCGCCCGCACTGCCAGACGCCAGGGCTGCGAGGTACGCCGCTGCGGCGGCTGCCGTCGACGGCGGCAGGCAGCCCCAGTCCAGCGAAAAGCGGCCCGCCGACCGGCGCCAGCGGTGCTGCGACGGCGGAAGGGCCACGGAGGAGCCGCCGGTTCCGCCACCATGCCAGCCTGCCGGCGCCAGCCGCTTTGGCGAGTAGCTAGGCGTGCCGGCGCTGTTGGTGGCGGCGGGCCCCGGGCCCAGCACCATCAGGCCGCCGAGGCTGCTGCTGCTCAGACGGCGCCGGTCGTACAGCATAGATGAAGAGCCGGCGCTGCTGACGCCGCTGCCGTTCCCGTTGTTGTTGGCTGTGGGAAACGGGCCCATGGCGCCAAAGGGCCGCAGCGGCACGCGGCCGACCGACACGGTGAAAGGGGGCATGGGCGGCGCGGCCGACGCCGGCGGCGCGGCAGCCGCAAGGTCTGCCGGCAGCGCGGCAAGCGTGGACCGCCGCCGCCTCGGCGTGCCCCGCCTCGACCGCGGCTGCTGTTGCAGCTGCGGCGGCTGCTCCCGCTCCAGCACGGGCGGCAGCGGCAGCATCGACAGCGACGCCGCTGTCGCCACGTCTGGACCTGGCATGGACTCCAGCGCGTGCCTGCTGCCCCGCCTGTCCCTGCCCCGCGCCGAGGAGCCCGGCGGCGGTGCGGCCAGCGGCGGCAGGGAGCTCATCAGCAGGCTTGTGTCGGCAGGTGAGTAGTGGCTGGTCTGCGGGGCTGATGCTGAGGCTGGCCCACGCGGCAGCCTAGCCGGGGCTGCGGACGGCGGCTCGAAGCTGTGTGGGCTCGGTGCCTCGCTGTGTGACGACGCGGCGGTCGACGGGGCGGGCGCAGAGGCCGTGGACGGCTCGACGCCATCGCCTGCGCCGGCGGCTGTTGGAGTTGCCGCAGCGGCAGCATGTGGCGACCCCGGCTGCTGTTGCTGCTGTTGCTGTTGTTGCTGCTGTTGCTGCAGCGCCTGTTGTTGCTGCTGCTGCTGCTGCTGTTGCTGCAGGTCCTGGTGTTGTCGCATCTGTGACTGGTGGTGCTGACGCTGCGCTTGCTGGTGGACCGCACTGTCGTCGGGGCCGGGCAGGCGCTGCGTGGCGGCGGCCTGCTGCGGCGTGGCCGGCGCAATGGTGCCGCCAGCAGCCGGACCGCCCGCCGCAGTGTCCGCAGCACTGCCCTCCGTGTCCCCATCTCCTTCAACAACACCCGCAGCATATGCACCGCTCTGCTGCGCCTGCGCCTCCGCTGGGCCCTGTGCTGCTACCGGCGCCGGCGCACTCCCGGAAGCGCTGTCCACCGCACCGGCGCTGCCGCCTGTGGCTGCGCCGCCAGCGGCTGTGGCCGCCGCTCTCCTGCGCTCCTCCGGCAGCAGCGGACTGCACTGAGCCTGCGCCAGGTATGGAGCTGCGGAGGCAGGAGCGGCGAACGCCGCTGCGGAGGCAGGAGCCGCCGCTGGGGCAGAACCAGCACAGCCGTGGCCGGCGCGGCTGAGAAGGCCTGCGGCGTGGGATGCCTCCGGGATCGAGGCGAGGGCCGCCTCGGACCCAGCAGACCCAGCCGCCCGGTACGGTTCGTGCGCAGCGGCCTCCGGAAGCGCTGAGGGCCAAGCCGCTGGCTCGTGCCGCTGGTTGGGGTGCTGCTGCTGTGGTTGCTGTTGCTGCAGCTGTTGCATCCACGGTGCCGGCGCGCCAGCCGCGGCCGCCATCGCCGAGGCAGTAGCAGCTGCGGCGGCCGCCGCAGCAAACGCCACCACCGCCGGAAACATCGCCGCGCCGGCGCTGCTGGCGGTTGAGGGCGGCGCAGGGCCGCTCCTCACACCTGCAGCAGTTGCGGTGCCGGCGCTCGTTGGGACCTTGCCGAAGGGGCCGGCGCCGCCGGCACCTAAGCTACTCGATCCGGTGGAGGCGCCGGCGGCGGCAATGCGTGCCAACATGACGTCATCGCAGCTGCGCATTGCAACGCCATGCGCCTGGCCACGGGAGGCGCTCTGTGAGCACAGCACGCCGCCAGGCAGCGGCGGCCGCAGCGGGTCAGGCGCGCCAGCCGCTGCCCGCGGCGGCGGCGCCAGGCGCGGCGCCGCACGCCATGCCTCTGGCGGCGAGGTGGGCAGGCTGTCGCCGGCACCGCCGCCGCTAACGCGCACTTCGGCACACTGTGCGTGCTGCTGGTGCTGGTGCTGCAGGTATGCCTGCTGCGCGTTGTGCGACTGCTGGCGGCGGGGCGCCGCCGCCCCGCCCGCACCTGACCAGGTCTGACCGGGCGTCACAGCTGCTGCCAATGGCACCGGCTGTGGGGACTGCTGCTGCCGCGGCGCCTCAGGCAGCGACATCAGGGCGGCCGCCGCGGCCGCACCTGGCGGCACGCCGCCGCACGACTGCGCGCATGAGGACGTGGCACTGCCGTAGCCGCTGCTGCCGCCGTCGCCTCCCGCACCTAGTGGCAGGGTTCCGGCGCCGCCGCCGCCACCGCCGCCACCGAAAAGTACGCTGCCGCCGCCACCGCCCCCACCTGAAGCGCCCCAAGGGCTGGTCCGAGTCCGTATGCTAGCGCTGTCTGCGAAACTCGGCCCTGAGGTGCCCATGTCTGAGGTCCCCACGCTGACACGGCCACTGGCGCTGTCTGGGTGCGGGTGGCCGTACGGGCTGGTCGGTGACAGCCCCAGCAGCGGCGGCCGGCTGTGGGCGAATGAGCCGCGGCCGCTGCTGCTACTGGGCGTGAAGGCGTAGGGATGGTGGTGGTGCATGTTCGGGTGCCCCGACGGCAGGCAGGGGTAGGCGTAGGCGCTGTGGCTGCCGCCACTCCGGACGGGGCCGCGGGTGGCGGCGCCGCTAACTGTAGAGGGGTGCGGCGGATCGTAAAGTGCGCCTGCAGCTGGGCTGTTCACGTTGCGCACGCGAGCGCTCGACGCCCGGGCGGGTCGGACCGCAGGCCCGCCGAAGGCAGGGGTCGTCACGGGGCGCGGCGGCGTGTTGCCCCTGGTCCCGCCACCCCTGCGGCTGGGGCTCAGCAGCTCAGCGTCCCGAGCGGCGGCCGCGGCGGCGGCGGCAGAAGGCTGGCGCAGCAGGTGGCGGCGCGAGCTGGCGGCGGACGGCGGCGACTGAACCCCCTCGCCGCCCTGCCACGACGCATACGTGGCCGCCGCCGCCGCCTCCGCCTGCTCTTGCTCCCGCTGTTGCTGCTGCCACTGCTCTTGCTGCCGCTGCTGAGACGCCTGCTCCTGCTCGCGTGCGCAGCTCCGCGCGCCGTGCGCGGCGAAGGCTTCCGCGGCCCGGCACTGCTCCGCCATGGCCGCAAGCAGCGGGCCGTCACAGCCCTCCACCACTGGGGCGTAATCCGCGGCCGAGTAGACGCCGAAGCACTCGGCCACCACGTTTGCGCCCTTGCGCCGCGGGCTGTGCCCCATGTCCGCCATAAGCTGGTCGTGGAACTGGCTCATGTACAACATGACGACGGCGCCGCGCGTGCGCTGCGGCGGCATCACCTCTCGCCGCCAGCGCTGCTGCGCCCGGACGTCCTCGTGCATGGCGTGCGGCGGCGGCAGCGTGACGCGCCCGGTCAGCACGTGCGCGAGCCACAGCGCCTGCAGGCCGCTGCTCAGGATGTTGTTGTAGGTCGACACCTGTTGGTTTGCACAAGAGGACAGGACAGGATCTATTTCAAGGCAGAGGCATCAACAGCGGACATGTTGGTAGGCACCACAATGCGCCACACGCAGCAGGGACACATGTGAGTGCCACAACAGACCCAGCGAGCAACACAAGTCGAACAACGGGAACGCACCTCGCTGCCCACAAAGGCCAGCTGCGGCACGCCCGGTGGCAGGCAGTTGCGGTAGAGGTACAGTCCGTCCTTCTGCAGCCCCAGCCGCGACCGCATCTCGCCGTCAAAGTAGTCGTACGTCTTTTCGTACCCGGTGCAGTACAACACCACGTCCGCGGGCAGGAAGCTGTTGTCTTGCAGGATCACGCCGTTGCGCACGAAGCGGTTGACCTCGCCTACAGTCCACGCCCATACGTTGTCGCGCGCGCGCCTCAGGTTCGTGAACAGGACATGATCGGATCGAGCTTGCCACACCGCGTTAACACTTCACATGCCGAATGCATTGCCCGACTGTCCACAGAACTCACCTTCAAACTGCCCCAGCCCCACACAACATCTAGCCCACCGCCGGCTCACCTCGCAACATGCGGCAGCCGTCGGCCTCCAGCTGCAGGTCCACTCGGTCGTCCTGTGCGGCACAGCAAAGCGGGAGGATGAGAACAAACGCGCAAGTCATATTCGATGTCATAACGGGCAGGAATCAAGCCGCCGTACATGTCCCCAGCTAGCTAGGCAACCACCGCAGCGACACGCACCAGGATCTGGCCGCCGTGGAAGAGGTCGCCGGGCAGCGGCACGGCGGGCTGGTTTTTGGTGGCGGCGGGGAACTGGCGCGCGATGAGGCACTGCGCGCAAAGACACACGGCACCTTAAACACAGGCTGCGATACGCACAGCGAGCAGGTTACGGTTGTGTGTCCTGGGTGATTCGCTTGCACGCATGCGCATCACGTTGGGCTGCTGAGGGACCGCTCTTGTTTTGATTGTTCTCCTCAAGCAGAAACGCACGACGACCTTCTGGAGCCTGCCTCGCTAGCGCACCTCCAGCCCCTTCCAGAACAGGCGCCGCAGCGGCTTGGTCACCACGGCGCTGGCACGCTCCAGCTTTCCCGCGGTGTAGTAGGGCGGCAGCATGTTGGCCATGGTCCGGTTGAACATCAGCCGCCGGATGGAGACGCCCAGCAGCGAGCGCGGCACCGGCCAGTGCGACTTGCGGTACAGCATGGTCACGGAGGCGGCGGTGTTGGCCGACACCAGGCCCGACATGCAGTCGAGCGCGGTCTTGCCCGCGCCCACGATGAGCACGCGGCGGCCGCGGGTGACCGAGTAGTCCGTGAAGTCCTTGGCGTGCAGCTGGGTGCCCACAAAGTCGCCCGCGCCCTGCAGCGTTTTGGTGTGCAGGCGAGGGAGCGGGAGCGGGAGAGTTGTCGTGTGAGCGAGTGTGTGAAGTGGGAAGCGGGAGCGGGAGGGTCGTGACATAAAGGCATAAAAAGAAAGTGATGAGCTGCCGAGGTGCCTGTGGAGGGCAACTATACTTGCATCCCGGGACTGGACTAGTGCGCACGGGGTGCGGCATCAGCTCGACTGGCCGCCACCGCAGACCGCATGCCGCTGCCACGTCGCCAGGCGCACACCCCACACGCACCGGGTAGGCTGGGATGTAGGGGTTGGAGTAGATGCCGGTGCAGACCACCACGTAGTCCGCACTCAGCTGCAGCAGGCAGTGCGCGCAGGGAGGCGCGGCACGGCGACGCAGGCGGCAGGGGGCGGGGGGCACAAGTGTTGTGGCCTTGCAAAGCCGCGCTGGCGACGGCTGCAGACGGACCGCAAGTGCAGCGGCGATGCTGCCTGCCATAGCCCACCCCGAATGCGTGTCGGGCGGCCCGCGGCGCACGCCGCTGACATACACACGCGCACATACGACGGGCGTGCACTCGCTCTGTTTCCCTGACACAAAACACGCATACACCGAGACATGTACCCATCCCCCCACCTTGTAGAACTTGCTGGTGGTGGTGTCCATGTACACAGCGCCCCATGTGCGCGACTCCTCATCCCAGCGCAGCCGCAGCAGCTGCACAGCGCGCAGTGGGATGTTTGTGACTTTTTACTCACTCCAATTGGCAATTCAAAGGCGGGCGGCAGCGGGCAGCAGCTCCACACTGGTGGATGGTGCTACGGTGCGGTGCTTAAGCGCCCCTGCTAGTGACCACGCGCGCCCCATACTGCCACGCCTGGCCCCAGCCTCCCACTGATTAAGGTGCACACCTTGGAGTTCAGGCGCACGTGTCGCAGCAGGTCAAAGTGCTGCGCGTATGCCAACACGTAGTCGTGGACCTGCGTGAATGGTCATCACGGCCAGGGCGTGAGGCGTGTTAAATATTGAAGGCTGGAACACACAGGTAGATAAAGGCCGCAAAGCACCGCACTCCTAGAGCCACTCGATGACGCGAGTGCATGATGCGCAGGGCCGCCCACGGCTGGTCGCCTCGCCACCCGCCCCACACACACAGGCTGCTCACCTCCTGGCCAGTGGGGTAGTCATTCGCGGGGTGGTCCGGCCACTGCAAGGCGACGACCGCAGTGGGGCTTTCGTTTACTCCAAACCCAGTTGAAGTGTTGAACCAAGACCCAGGGGGGATGGTGCGGGAGTGACCTGGCTGTGTGCAACATGGGGAGGCCTGGTAGGCTGCGGCCGCGGTGCCCAGCCCGGGTCAGAGCGCAAGCTCGGCTGCTGCTCACCGGAAACTCCGCGAACTCGTAAAGCTTCCATGGCACTGCGGCGTGGGGGCAGCATCCAAGGGCGCGTGCTCAGAATGCCCGCCATTCAAGCTGCTCACCGCATACGGTACTCGAGCGGCCACTGCCGGCACGCCCCTGCCCCTCGCACACGATGGCCACGGAGCCCGCTATTATGTGCCGTCAATACATAGATCATGCTGACTCTCCGCGTCATGGCCGGTAGCGAACTAGCGACGCCGCGCCGGCGACTGGCCCGCTCGAACCGACGCCGCGGCCGCCTCCCACCTGTTCTGCTGTCCGGCATCCCGCGCTTGTGAAACCCGCTACCGCTTACCCTGCAGGCCATATCCGACGTAGTTGCTGCACCAGACGCCGCCAATCTCGCTGTTTGCTTCCAGCAGCAGCACCTGATGTCACGATAAAAGGCCGAGGACGGTTGAGGCCAAAAAGCGCCCGCGCGACAGCCAACAGGGCCAACATGCGTAAAACTCCAAAAGCAGCCGCACCTGCACACCGAGCTTTAGCAGCTGGCGGGCTGTCTGCAGGCCCGATACACCTGCGCCAATGACTAGGACCTTTTGGAGCCGACCCAGCGGCTGCGGCAAGATCCCAGCCCGTCCAGCCGAGAAGCTGCTCGCGCCCGAGAGCGGCATCTCGCCGCGCCCGATGTTCTGCTTGCCCCTGTCCTGCGCTTGCGCAAATGCGCGGTCACAGCCGCACTGACGACGCCTGTGCTGGCGTCTAACGATAGCTTAAAGCATGCATTCCACCAGTTAGGGCCAAGCTGGCCGGCGGGCCAGCCGGCGCTTGCTGCAGCAAAAAGGAGGGACAGACAGTTGCAGCTAACGTCTGTGGTGTTCCAGCGAGCTACACGAGGAAACTATTGCTTCTCGGTCGTTGATCATGTATGTCTTGAAACAGCGACGGCGGCGTCGCTGAGCGCTTCATGTGAGGTTTCGGCAATCGCGCGGATCACCCGCGCCCCTTGCCGCCTGCGTGCCGCCCCCCCCCCCCCCCCCCCGGACTTCTGTTCCCAGCCCTACCGTCTGCCGCGCATTTGACCGAGATCACTGTCCATATTGTCAACCACTGGCAAATGCGCATAGGCGCAGCGCATGAGAGCATGTTACATAACGGATGGCTTGCAACTCCGCATGAGAGGCCTGCATCTGCAGCGTCAAAGCAAAAGGCAAGGCATGCCCGCACCGCATTGCGCACCATACTCTCTCACAAGTCACAACAGCCATGAGCCATTCCTCTGCTCATCACACCTCCAACCGCCTGCTCCCGGCTGAGTGCCCCTGTGCCCCTGCTTACTTCGCTTAAGTCTCCATATCACCCAACCCTTGCATCAGCCCCCTTCCTCATGCACCCGGCTGCTCATCCTGCCCTGCGCCCCCCAAACTCCCTTCCTGCCCCCATCCACCCATGCTACACCCTACACGAGCACATCGCGCCTAAAAGCCGCCTGATCCTTCTAAGTCATCACGGGCACAGGCGCCTTGCAGGTGGGGCAGGTGGTGGTGCGCTTGGCACCCGGGCTGGCCGCCACAGCGGCAATGGCCGCCGCGGCCTCGCCTCCCTTGGCAGCTGCCTCCGCCGCGGCCGCCACGGCCGCAGAGCTCTCCTGTGGGGGCAGACACCAGCCAAGCAAGCACACTTAGCAGCACTGCAACTCCATGCGTTGGGTATGAATGGGTTTCCCGACCGCAACAAGCTACCCTACCCCAGCTCGGGAGACTCATTGCTCCCTGGGAAAGGTGCCAAACGGCGAATACCCACACACGCACACACGCACACACCGACAGCCACACACACTCACTCATCTTACATACACACAACCACACACACGTGTACACCCTCAGTCCCTCACCTTGGACTGGTCGCAGTGCAGCTTGAAGCAGGCGTCGTGCTGCACGTGCATGCAGCCCAGCACCACCATGGCGCCGCCGCCCTCCTCGCCCGCCGCGCCCCGGGCCCGCGCCTTGAGTACCTCAATGGGCCTCTGGCACACGCCGCACGGCGACGTGGCGGCGCCGCCGGCAATGCCCGAGTGGCCCGCCTCCTTCAGAGCCGCGTTCAGCTTCTTGCTGTGGGGGGAGCAGGTGAGTGGGTGCCGACGTGGGCGGGTGGGAAAGAGGGGATGCCATCCCCAAGAGCTCTCCATACTTTTTACCCAGAGCTCAACCCCTCATCTGATCACCCGCACCCGCACCCGCACCCGCACCCGCACCCGCAGCCGCAGCCGCAGCCGCACCCCCACCCGAGCCCTACCACCCATGCCGCCTCACCGGATCTCCAGCGCCTCGCCCGGGGTGTCCAGCTGCAGCTCCGCCAGGTTGGCCAGGTTGATCAAGACCTGGATGACCTTGTCGTGGTCCTCCATCAGCTCAAAGATCTCCATGGCCTGTAGGACGTTGTTAACAATGTGGACAACGAGTCGGATAGCGTCAGGAGGAGAGGGAGGCAGGCGGCAAGAGCGAGGCAGGAGGACGCGAATGGCAGAGTCCCACACCACCCACGCCAACAGACACGCCAGCCCCGCACCTGCTCGTACGCCTGCTTGGACTGCTCGAAGCGGCGAGTGGCGAACAGCGCCGCTGCCATGTTGACCATGGCCGCAGCCGCCTGCAGCCCGACAGGCAGGCAGGCAGGCAGGCAGGCAGCAACAGGTCGGACGTGCAGCCAGACAGACCGCAGCAACATCAGGTAGAACCGTTTATTGCCACAGCAGTCACCCACTGCCTCACCGTAAACGACATCCCCATCAGCCCACAGCCACCCACCCCGCCCACCCCACCCACCTGCATCATGCCAGTGGCCATGGCGGCGCGGTCGCCCGTCTCCGCGGCCTTGGCCACCTGCGTGTGTATGTACGCGTGTGTGCGTGTGTGTGTGTGTGTGTGTGTGTGTGTGTGTGTGCGCGCGCGCAAGTGTGTGTGTAAGTGTGTGCATTGGGAGCAAGAAGACGTTTCCACATCAGCGCGAGGACCCGGCGCAACCCGGAGACGCAACCGACCCATCAACACAGCAACTACCGGTATCCAGGAGCCGCGGCGCTCCGCGGCAATGCCCCATGCCGCCCTTCTCCCACCCTTCACACTCACGCCGCTCCTCCGCCCTCCCTCCCATCCAGGCCACAACCCCTTCATCCCTTGCTGCATGATGGGAAGGTGCAGATCGCCCAACACACAATTTCACACTCTCCCTAGCTCTCGCTCTCTTTCTCCCCCGGGTCTTAGATTCTTTGGGATTGAAATGAACTAGCCCACCCCCACCTCGTCCTCGCGCAGCTTGACCGCGATCTGTAGGCACGCCAGGCCCTCCTCGGCGTCCACCGACATCACCACATTGCCCAGAGCCACAAGCACCTCGGACTGCGGCGTGCGACACGGGATGTGGGAGTAGGGAGGGGGCGGCCGGCCATGACGGGCGTGAGTAGCCGTGGCTGCAGGGGCCGCTGGTCCAGGCCCAGTGTTGCACAGGCCGCGAGCCGCCCCACACTGATGAACAGGCCCATACCGACAGCCCTCACCCGTGGCCCTCACCCCTCCTCTCATACTGCATTGCAGGGGGCTGTTCAGCCGCCGCAGCCCCGCTTCTCGCCGCAGCCCCGCTTCTGCCCCGCTCCCCGACGGGCCCCGCCCCGCCCCGCCCCGCTCCCTCACGCCTGAATCGCTTTTCCAAACATCCTTGCCACCCCCCACCCCCCGCGGGCCACACCTGCATGCCCGCGCTGTCCTCCTCCTGCGCCACCAACAGCGCCTCCTTCAGCACCTCAGCCGCCTGCGGGGTGGAGGGTGGAGCGGCCTGAAGAGGGGCACACACAAACACACACACACACACACGCTGCCCCCCGCTTCCCGTACACCCAGATACCCGCACCACCCATCTCCTAGTGTCTCCAGTGCGCGCACACACACACCACACACACACACACACACACACACGCCGCATTCCCCCCTGCCGCACCTTGGTCAGCTGCCCCGCCATCTTCCACAGGTTGCCCAGGCCGATGGAGTTGTCCACACGTGCAGCCGTGTTCTTGGCGGCCTGCAGGGAGGCAGGCAGGCAGGCAGGCAGGCAGGCAGGCAGGGCGGGAGGCAGGGATTGCGGGTGGGGGGGGAGGGAGGGTCACGGAATAAATGAGACAGCGAGGGGCCGGAAAGCGGAGACTCTATGGCAACAGCAGGGGCGCAGAAACCCTCCCCCCCCCGGTTGGCTTGCTTGGGTTTTGGAATGAACTACCCCCCCCCTAGTTTGGGCTGGTATTTACAACCCCCCCTATAGCCTCCAAGCCGTACCCCACGCCGTGCCCCACCCCACGCCGGCCACGTCCCACCTTGGCTGCGTCGATGCCGGCGTTGAATGCGTCCGCCGCCGCGTTGAAGTTGCCCAGCTTGGTGTGCGTGTGCCCCAGCCACTTGTGCAGCTCCAGCACCAGGTCTGAGCGGCCCGCCTGCCGCGCGGCGGCCTGCAGCGAGCCGAAGGCGGACAGCGCCGTGGCCAGCTTGCCTGCGCGCAGTGTGCAAGTGTGTGTTTAGAGAGCACAAGGAAAACATTGTGTGTGTGTGTGAGCGAGAGACAGGGAGAGTCTGTGTGTGTGTGGCGGGGGGGGGGGGTACATGCATGATGACTTAAGAAGTGAAGGCGTCGGCGGGGGCGACTGCATGCGCGAGTGATTAAGAAAAAGCGGTGTAGTAGCCTGGCACGCTGGTGCAGCGGCGGGGCGGGGCAGGAATGAGTGCTTGAGAATGACGTGAGCTACCACGTAGGATCCCGCGCGGCCAACGATCTGGTCCCCTTCATACATCATCATGAATGTAACCCCCCCCTCCTTGCAGCGCGACTGTTTCCTTACGGGATTGGTTCAAAGACACTCAAATTACACACACACAAAACGCCGCCTGCTGACTCCTCTACACTCCTCTGCCCCGTTGACCTCCTGCCAACCCACATCCCAACCAACCAAACCCCATTCCCACTGCCACAACACCCCTCACTTATATCGCCTCCTTAGCTGCTCGCCCGGCGCAATCCCCGCCAACGCCATACTCGAGTATTACCGCCAGTCGCGGTGACCTTGCGTGTACTGTCATGAGCCATCTTGTCTCAGGGTTATCGTCGGGAATGGTGTCCCCCCTTTGGATACTTACTGAAGTGCACCACACCGCCCCCGCACCCACCCACCCATCCACCCATCCACCCACCCACCCACCCACCGCCCCCCGCGCTCCCCTGCCTCACCCCCCAGGAAGTGCATCACCGCCTCCTCAAACGCGCCGTCCAGGGTGCCCGCGCCCTTCTCAGCCGCCTGACGCAGCACCTCCACCAGCGCGCTCTGCAAGCCGCCGCCCGCCGCCGCCGAGCCAGAGGCGCCGGCGTCGCCGGCACTGCTGCTGGCACCCTCCCCAGCGTCCTTGTCGGCTACGCTGCTGCCGCTGCCGCTGGCCTCAGCCTCCCTGTTGCTGCTTGTACCGGGGCCGCTGGTGCTGGCGGCCTCGGCCTCGGCCGCGGGCTCCGCGACGACCTCTTCTGCGGCGGCGTCGGCGGCGGCTTCTTCGGAGGGTGATGCGGGCTTGTCGGCCGCGCCGGGCTTGGCGCAGGCGGCTTTGTGCTCGGGCCAGTGCTTCTTCTGGCAGGCTGCAGAGCAGTAGTACACGGCCTTGCACTGCCCGCAGCGCTGCGGCAGGCCGCCCGCCTTGAGCGGCTGCGAGCAGCAGCCGCAGGACTTGAGGTTGGCAGCGACCGGCGCGGCGGCCTTGGCCGTGGTGGCGGTTGCGGTGGCTGCCGAGGCGGAGGCGGAGGCCTCGGCGTCAGTGGCAGCCTTGCCGGCAGCCGTGGCTCCGGACGGCGACTTGCGCGCCGGAAGCGACGGGCCGCCGCGCGCCTTGGCGGGAGTCGGCGATGGCGTCTTGCGCACTGGGAGCACCGGGCCAGTGGCAGCCGGCTTGGCGCCCACGGCGCCACCGGTGAGCAGCGACTGCATCGACAGCGGGGCGGCCTCCGCGGGCGAATCCTCCTCCTCCGCGAACGTCGGCAGCAGCACGTACTTGTAGATCACATAGCCAACACCCGCTGTGAGCGTGACGCCAGCTGCGATGGCTGCAACTTTGAACCAGGAGGACCCGCTGGATGGGCTGCTCGTGTCAAGCCCTACAGGCGCCATGGTGCAACCCGAGTAATGCGATCTATCTGACTGGGAGTTATAGATGTTCGCAGCTGATCGGCTCAGCAGCCCGCTGCTGGTGTTTCAGTTCCGATGCACAGTGATTGGAAAAATCCTCACGCGCAGCAACCCGCGCCAATGTCGTTACGAAATATTTTTCTCGTCACACGGATATGATATGCAGTGATGTCGTTTGGCAAATCCGCAGTCTCCAACTTGCATCGTGCCACCAATTAGCCAAGCTTTCCGGGTGACTCCCAGCAGTTAGCTATGGACAACACAGCATGTTGATAAATTGCTTCGGTAATTAAATGATCGGAGTGAGGATGTCGAGGCGGTTTTCCTGTGACGCACGAGGAATTGCAACCCGTCACAAAGCAGTCTTACTATCAAACAGTGGGTGGGGGAGTTGTGATAGCCAGGAAGGAGGGGCCGTGGTGCACGCGAAAACCGGGTGGGGACGACGGGGGGAGCTGCAACTGCAAGGGGCTGTGGCACGGTCAGGTCGGGGCTGTGCAGCCGTCCGGTGCAAGCAGCACACGACGCCACGTGCCTAGACGTGCAGGCGTTCCCCCGAGTGCAGGTCTTCAAACATTTTAACCTGCCTGGTAAGCCAACGCTGGACGTTGAGCGGGGGTGTGGGGGAGAAGCTTTGTTGTCGGATTGGCGGGGTCCGAATCCAGCATCAGACGCGTTGCAAGCTTGCAACCCGCTCGCCCCGTCCGTCGCACTGCATTGACCATTGATACTTGCAATACAAACATCAAATACAGCTCCGTTGGGCCCCAAGGCTGCGGGTCGTCGGCACTACCAGCAGCCTGTCTAGCAGCGACTCCCGTTAATTCCAGCGTAATGAATCCAGCCTTCTTATTTATTTGATACATACACTCTTAGAGCCCGTGCACGCGTGGCCACGAAATGGGCAATGTGGCTCCCGCTGCGCGGCGCCATAGCGTTGTAACAGCCCTGAAGGACTTCGGGGCTGAACTGGAGCTCTTTCAGCAGGCCGATCTCGATATCCTGTGGGAACAACGGTATTGCACCGTCGACAGCCTGCGGAGTGCCACTCATCAAGGCCTTCAAGCCTCTGAGCTGCCGCTGAGCCTCGTTGACCACATCTTGTCGCTGCAAGGTGCGCACAGCCGATGACGGAACACACCTCACCCCGCCGTGTGTAAGAATGCGGATGTTACAGAGGGGACAGTCCCAGCACCCGAAGACGCCAAGCCATCTCATGCTATCAGGGCCCAACTTGACTCCACCAACCCCGACTTTGCTGCAAACCCTCCCGCGGTCAAAGTCAGTGTGACTCCGCGCACAGTGAGTCCTAGCCAAGCCTCAACCCGCCAGAGCCCCACCTCTGTGCCTCAACGCCACAAGCCTAGGCACAGGGGTGCCGGGAAACGTCCACGCCGCAGCACACACGCACAGCGCACGCACTATCCAGGGCACAAGCGTCCAGGCACTAGAACGGTCGCCCACACGTGCATCCTGCCCACGCACAAAGCCACCAACCACGCACAACCTCTCATGGCGAGGGAGGCGGGGAATCAGCGTCATACGGCACGCGCAATATTCTGCCTTCACCAACAGCCCGAGAGATGAAAGGATGCGCAGATGGCACAGTGTCCCAACCCTTAGGCCTGATACCCAAAGTCACAAACGTCTGGAGACGACCCCAGAAGTCAGCTACGACGGCAAGTCCAAATCCAATGAAAATCCTGAAAGCACATTGGGGTTGTTGTTGCGCGCTACGGTATGCGGAAGCCTTGGGAAGCGTCGCTGGGTGGTTGGGAGAGCTCGCGCGCGCTCTGAGACATGCAGCGTAACGCAAGCGCCGTTCGCGGTTCCGCGCATCGCATTTATGCAATTTGACGTGCAACTCATAGTATCCATGTGTCCCCCGACCGCTCTCATGTCATGCAGCCTCGGCGGCTGGCCTGGCCGTGGGGAGCGCGGCAGGAGTCGGTGAGTTTGCATTGGGTTGTAGGGGCACCTGTTTGGCTATGTGCCTGTGGAAACCGACCCCGGCTATGTCCGGGCGATGAGGATAGCCGGGCGATGAGGTTGTTCGGCCTCAGACTGTGGAGGGGCTCAGCCCCTTTTCCCGTGACCGGGGAACATTTGCCATTGGGATGGCCCATCGATTCGCTCACTGGCGACTTGGCCTGAGCAGAAACACCAGCATCATGCGGCGGCTTAGTCTTAGGCTGACCATCGGTTAGTGGGGATCTACCTCTGTCCAGGATCGGGGGATCTACCTCTGCCCAGGAATGGCTGCGCGGGTCCCAATGGCGACCGATTGCCCGATTGCCCGAATGACCGGTGACTATCCTTGATGCAGTTGTTTGCCCGCGAACTTGAAGCTGCAGTCTCACTGGTATCCGTTCGGCCTACCCCTGCAGGCTCGCTGCCGGCTGCTGCTGGTGAGCATTGCCACGAGGCTGTAGGGTGGGGGTCGGCACGCGGTTTCTTGGGAATCGGCAGTAGAGTGGGGCCATCGCATATCGGGGCGGGTGGGTTCTGGGTGGAAACACCAGCAGCGTGCGAGGCGTGGCGCCAAGGGGCGGCCGGCAGGCTGGTGGGACAGCCTACACCCGGTCAAGTGCTTGGGACTAAATGGCACGTCGTTTCTGCTGTCACTATGCGGGTCGTATCAACAGCCAAAATGGTGCGCGTCACAGCAACTGCAGCTGCCTTCAGGTGACGACCTCTGCTGCGTGCCACCTGTGCCGCACTCCCTCATTTCAGGCGTAGCCGGTGGCCCCAGCGCCGCGGGGAGCACGGAGCAGGCAGACGCCGGTGAGGTTTCATGGGCATCGAAAGTGGTCGGGACGGTGACCGAGCACGCGTGAATTCGTAAACACGCGCTGAACACACGGGTAATTGCCTAGGGCAGAATCGCATCAAGCCTTTGCTGGGGCTTGGGCTTGGGCTTGGGTGCTTTTTATTGAAGGCTCGTGCTGACGTATCCCTACCAAATGCTGTCGTATGCTGCCTTGGACAGAGTCGCTGCGCGAAGTTGTACGTGCGGCAATACGGGAGACGTGGCTTGAGATGGAGGCGAAGCAGCGGCGTGCACGCAAGCCTCAGTCCTTCTCCTCAGTGGGCAGCCAGGACGTGGACACCCTCATAAGGAGTGTCAAGCTGGTGGCGGTCCGTGGCGAGGCGGTGGCGCCGCAGGAGGCACAGGTGCCGGAAGGCACACCTGAATGCGCCAGCTTTGTGCGACAGGAGGGCTGCAGTGAGGATGCCATGACGCCAGCGCTCCTGCAGCACCACCAGCAGCAGCTGAAGAAGCTCGGCGTCGTGTTTGACGAGCTGGGCGGTTTTGAGATGTACGATACCCACAGCAAGGGCAAGCTCTTGCAGTTCACATGTGATGAGAAGTCCTTCTCCGGCGGCTTTGCCGGCTGCGTCGCCCCGTACGGCCTGACGGAGTGGAGTCTTGTGCACCAACTTCGGATCATCTATGAGCACAAGCTCAACATCAAGGTGAGCGCCGCATGGGTGAGCGCAGTTCCCACTGTGCATTCATGCTGCCATCCAGGTGTGTCTGGCCGCCGTACGGCGTGTGGGTGCATCTAACGGTCCGCGAGTAGAAGGGCAATTACGTGTGCGTATGAAGCGTTAGGTAGGGACAACAGACAGTCTTGTATGCGGATTTTCGGACTGACAGGCACCCCACAAACGCCAAGCGGTCGTGGAGCTGCTTGGGGCGTATGCCTGCAGCCCCTGCCCGGTGCTTTTGGACCTGACGGATGGCCGGAAGCACAACGTCTACACGCTACGCAACAGGCGCTTGTTTGTGTGGGAGAATCTGACGCCGACGCAGGTAGGTATATATAGCTTACACATTCTTGTCAAACCATATCACTACAGCCGCCTACCGCCGCGTGTCATGGATGCTCTACTGTGCAGGCGTACTACTTGCAGGCGCAGCACCTGCGGGCGGCGGGCAGCCTGCGGGCGGGCCTCGACCTGCAGCTGCACCAACTCCCCGAGGAGGAGCAGCAGACCGTGCGCCACGTGCAACAGGTCCTGAGCCCCGCGTTTGGTGGCGAGACCGCGCTGCAGGAGCAGCTGGACTCCGTGCTGCCCTTCATGCCGCCAGAGGAGCGCGAGTCGGTGGAGCTGGAGCTGGTCAGCTCGTGGGCGCAAGCTGCAGACTTTTCTCAACCGCCCGAGGAGGCCCAGACCCCCGCGCCGTCCTGCCCCTGACGCTGCCTTTCTATGCGTGGTTTCGGGGTGAGATACGGGCAATACATTAGATAGATGAGGGATGGCTTGTATGGTTTTCATGTTTTATGTGGCAACGCTGATGGCTCCCACTGCCCCCGCGTGTGGGTGCTTGCATCAGCAGAGCGAATAGCAGGGTGAGTAGTTGGACGCCGGGTCTTGGGGCTGTGCGCTGTGTACAGCAGGGTGCAGTGGGGATTACAATTGTCAGGGCGCTGGGTTATTGTAGATTAAAGTGACATGTATGCGGACACTGCTGTGATGCCAGTGCCACCAGTGCTCGACAGCCGGCCACGCAACCAGCGCTCCCATATGCATGCACGTCCTCGTCTGCCTGCTGTCGGCGGTGACGCTCACATCCCAGTGCTGCCCCCCCCCAAAAAACTTAATGCATGTAACCCCAACCAGGATTCGGTGCTTGTACCTGGTGGCCGTCGTCCTGGTGCCGGTCATGGAGCGGCCAGTCTCCTGGATGCGTGCGGCGGGCCGCCGTACATGCCATCGGTGGAGTAGTAAGACCGGGGGTGCCGCGCAACTGGTAGGTTGCAGTGGTGGCTACTGGGGTGGTGGCATCATCATGAACACGATGCTGCAGGTGCACCTGTTCGCGTTCAGCGGGCTGCTGCTGGAGTAGTCAGGGCGCCAGCTGGATGGCTGCTGCAAGGGCAGCAGCAGCAGCCCGGGCACGGTGGGTGCGGCGCGGCCTGATGTGGATTGCGGAGGGGGGGCTGTGGCCTTCCGGCCGCCATCTTTGTGCGCACGGCTGCCCGCCTGGCCTCTGGGTGGATCCGGTGCTGCTGGCCGTGGACTACGTAATAGTAGTGGCCATGGCGGCGGCTGTCTCCTGGATGACACACGCCTTGAGTGCTATGCGCAAACTGGGTACCACACTCGCCAAGTTCTACAGAACCAGCCAGTTTTGCCTGCGTCAGGGGTGTGGGGCTGAGTCCCACACACCTCTAATAAAGATGACACATAACATTAGTACTAATAAGGCGTCGCTGCGCAGCGTGTTCGCAGCGACACTTTCCTGGTGCTAATGTTATGTGTCATCTTTAAGGGGTGTGGGACTCAGTGAGTCGTTGGCTCAGTGGGGATGACACGTGGATGACATGGCTCAGTGGGTGAGGGCTCAGTGGCGCTCAGTGGGGTTCAGCCGTGGGCTCAGAGGCACGCACTCACTTTACCCTCCCGACGGTGCAGGGACGTGACGTCAACTCCGCAACCGACATCCGGCACGCGCTGGTGGAGATGCTGCTGGGGCACAAGCGACCTGCATCGCTGCAGACTGGCGGCGGCAGCGGCGGCGGCGGCAGCGGCGGCGGCGCGTGCGCGCATCTTGGTAGCGGAGGGGGCGGGAAAGGCCACGTGGAGGAAGAGAGCGCAGCGCCGCCCAAGAAGCGGCGCAAGTGCGCAGGCTGAGGAGCCGGCTGGTGTCTAGGTAGCGGTCCGCGGTGGGGCTGGCAGGGCATGCGTAGGGGCATGACAAGTAGTGCGGCTGTTGACAACTGTGCTGCGATTGGCTCTGCCGTGGCATCGCGATTGCTAGGCACCCGGTTTGGCTATGTGCCTGTTGAAATCGACCCCGGCTATGTCCGGGCGATGAGGTTGTTCGGCCTCAGACTGTAGAGGGGCTCAGCCCCTTTGCCCGTGACCAGGGAACACTTGTCACAGACGTGTGTGTTACGCCGACTGTGTGCACACAAATAACCTAGTGCTGGCATGCGAACAACACGTATGGCAAAATCGAAATGCATCATACGGCGCCATGACAGAATGCAGAGCGGGTAGCGGCACCATGCACGTGCGTCTGTGTGTTTGTGTCGTGTGTGATGTGCGTGTGGCATAGGTAGGGGGCTGCGCAGCACTTGCAGACCAGCTGCCCTATGGCAGCCAAGTCGCCGTTACGGGGCCGTTGGGATGTGGGGGCCCAGCCCCGTAACTGATCGGGGCAAGAGGTAGGCCCTTTACACCGGCGCCGACGTTACGGGGCAGTTGGTGGATGGGGTCCGTAGACGCGGTAGGGGCAGTTTGCGCCAAGGGTCCGTGGGTGCGACGGCTGTCATGCCCCCCATCGGGTCCGTAACCAACGGCTTTTGTAGAGCCACCTAATGGGGCGCCGACGGGGCGTCTGAGCTTGGGTCCGTCTGCCTTGAGGCACCGTGGATGCGCACGGACCGTGGATCATAACGGGTGCAAGTAGTGGAACGCGATGCAGGGTCCTCCGCCAGGTGCCCTAGCCGCCAGCAGGTGTCCCAGCCAGCTCAGCTCAGCTCAGCCAGTCTACGTTTACGAGTTTCATCCCAGGGCGGTGCACAATCTCCATATCATAGCCCTGCGGCCTCAAGGCGTATCGGGCCACGGGGCCAGCTTGTCTGTCAGGTCCTTGGCCCGCATGATGC